>NW_026099573.1:13998649-14006397 GCF_025091365.1 Daktulosphaira vitifoliae
TGAAAATGGCTACCAAATGCTATTATTGTGTGAAAATTCTCAATTTTATTTTTTACATTTTTAACATTATAATGCTATAACTTATTGAAAAGTGTATTGATCAATATAATTTTTTTATGGGAAATACTATTTTCTAATAATCTCTTTTTTATTCGACATACTTTGTCTTAATCAGGATATTAATAAGGAACTAGCAGTTTATGAAGCTTTTGGAATAATCCACCAATTTTTTAAAATTAAACACTATCTAAAGATTTGCATCGAAGTGTTTTTTTTTGATAGTGATTTTAATCACTGTCAGATATCATTATACTTGATCCAACTATGCCACGTCACCACTGTGCCGCGACCCCCCTGTGCTGGGTTTTTTTTTTATTTCCATTTTTTGCATATATGATGTTTTCAAAAATATATTAAAATTACAAAAAAAAAAAATGAAAATAATTTAAATTTTGTTTGATTAATTGTTTTTTTCTTCTCTTATTTTCTTCCATACCAACTATTTGCTGGGCAAAATCGCTCTCACAAAAAACTAACAGATTACTAAAAATTAAAGGCGATTGTGTCGTGGAAGCAGCAATGCATAAAAAATTAAAACATTTTTTTTTTAATTTTAATAACTAATTATACTTTTGTTGTAAATAAATTATTAATTACAAATATGATACTCGTAACACTTAAACGTTTAATAAGCGGTGGCATTCGAAAAAATATAAAATAACCTTTATTTTATTATAATTACACATTCATTGGGTTTTATATAATGTGCGCTTATCACCTTAATCAATAAAAATAATAAGTACCGCGCGGCATTACAGTCAGTAGTAGATAGACTCCAGTCGGGTATCCACGACTGGTGGACTTGCCAAATATTCGTCACTCGTGTATACTTGTTAAGCCGTCGGAACACTATACTTGTACAATTATTGGTCACTTGTCAGTTTCCCGCGGATTGTCGGTAAATGTGACACAATTCAAAGGAATTAATGACTTGATAAGTTTTCAGTAGTAGTTCACTGGTGCACACTTGTGTATTTGTCAAGTACTGGATATTTGATCCAGTCGTAGGAATAGTACACTTGGCTTTTATTTATTACTTGTAAGAGTGTAGAAGTACTAGCATAATTGTCAAGTACACCAGTCATGGGAATGTCCAATTGATAATTAGACGATTCGGCAAGTATGCAATTATTGGTGTATTTGACAGGTACACCAGTCGTGGGAACCCGGTTTAATATTAGGCGGTCGTACAGGTACGCGCATGTCATCTGTAATTATGGACTTTGAGTGATTGAAGAGTTCGGTTGTAAAAAGTCTAAAAGCGCATTCTCTCGGTCATATTGTTGTTTTGTTTGTTCGTACAGTGTTTTTTTAAATGACCTTTGTAAAGATATATTTGTGATGGAATTAATATTAATACGCATTTAATGGATAAGATAATTTTTGTACTATATTCACGTAATAGACGGAATAGAAATAATAACTCATAACATATATTGATTGATTGTGAAACGCTCATAATATTAATATTGTCTGAAGTTTTTGTTTTATCTATTTATAGTGCAGTGATGATGTTTTTTAAATTAATCGTACTAATCTGTGTCGTTTTAGCGAGCGTTTCTTGGTCTAAAGGAACTTTTGTAAATACTACTGAGGATGCATTTTTTCTGACTAATAAAATAATTGAACAAATCAATGAAACATGGGAAGTATCTCTAAATCCAGCAAATTTCGTCGAAGGTGGAAACGCTACTATAGTTTCTAAAAAGGATATGGAACAATTGATTCTGTATAAGTTTGATGTCGTTCAAAAACTCGTACATTCTTTTCAGGAAAACCTAGATGATATTTTGAATGCGATGTTAGACGGTATCAAAGAAATACATAGCACAACTAATGTTATATTAAGTGGAATAAAAATTAATGAACTAATCGAATCTATAAAATCTATCGAGGATGACTTTATTACAATGGGTGGTATGTGTAAGCATAATTTTTTTTTGAAAATATTAATCTTAAGCATTAATAGGGGGAAAATGAGAAGTTACCAAGATTTTTATTCCTAAACGGGAGATGTGCAGACTAGAAATGTCAAATGATACTAATAGTTATATCCGTGCGTTACCTACAGTCTATATTTTAAAATGCTTATAACTTCGGAAATAATGAGTCAAATGTTCTTATTGTCAAGCCATTTTTCATTTTATAAGCTAGTAAAATATACACGTATGTTGCCATTAAAGAAAAAGTGAACATCCTTATAAGATATAAGGGATAAACCGAAAAAATATTTAATTATTCAAGAAATATATTTAACTAAAAAAATATTCCCGAAGTTATTTTTATTTTGTAATTATTAATTACATTATGATTAGGGCCCGTAGGAATTATATACATTTATAAATTTTCTTTAGTTATTCCAAACAGACCATCAGCCAGTAAACTTATTTATTAATTGACTTGTAAAATGAGTTATGTGTTTTTACCGAGGTTATAGATTTTGGGATCATTTGGAGGGTTAATTTCTCTTAAAACGAATAATATTTCTACGCTACTATATAATCTTACGACAAAGTTGCACAAACTTGTGATCCTTCAAAATTGTTCTAACAAAATCTATAGATGCATATAATTTCGACCTCTAGTTTTAAAAAACGTTTCACTCTGTATACCTGATGTTTTACCGTATAAAACCTTTTTTTTTTATTGATTGTCAATCCATTAAGGGCCGTATGGGCCACCCAAAGGAGGAGGATTCTTAACCATTGATACACCGGGAGGGGTGGCGACTCCAATTACCGAACTGATCTTTCGTTTGGTAAATGAAGCCTCCGTGATCTAGTTTCGAACCCGAGGCAGTGCATGTCAAACACTGCCGCGTTATCGACGTACCCAACCGTCCCTCTGTAACACCTTACATAGCTGTATTTCAATATTAAATAAAATAAATAACTATCCAATAAACACTATTCAGGTTATCTTTTTAGATTGCCAAAAAACTTACAAATAAGTTGTTTAGTATTATCTAATAAATAAATTTCCTTATATCGTAAAGTTTCATAAAATATTAATTTAAATTTATAAATAAAGGAATAATTTTAAAATTATGAAATAAAGGAATGGCAATTTTTTTGTCATATTGTTGTGACTTAACAGTTACGTTTGTTAATATTTTTAGAGTACATATTAAGTGGCACACAAGACATGAGTAATTTAGACGAGAATTCATCGTATGAAGTATATTCATTACAAAAATTTGCTGAAGCAATGTTGTATTCTTCAATAAAATCCCCTTCTAAGGAAATTTTAAAAATCCATAGATCTCTCGTTCTAGAGCGAGATAGGTATGATTCAAAGGCGGATGATTATGGGATATTTAAAATGATCAAAGATTTAACCGTTAGTGTAGTATATTTTAAAAATAAAACTATTTTTTAGCTAATTACTAAAAGGAAAGAAATAGTTAAAAGTGTTATATTATTTTTCTAATTAGGAAAATGGTGAGATGTTATGTTATGTCAAGCAATCGCTACATCAACTCATATACAACGTTTATAAAGTGTTATATCTGACACAATTGAAAGGATTTTCAATTGTGGAATTTTCAAGGTTAATATTACAAACCAATGGCCTAGGTAAAATTTCTATAATTGATTATTTATTTTACAATATACCTAGATTAAAGATAAATAGTTAAGAAGAAGGGTACTTATAATTATATTTTAGGGGACATATATCAATGAATAATTTCCCTACAGCTTCTTAGATTAAAACAATACTCAAAATTTGTTCCTAGTTTTTTTTTACTCATTAAATTTTTGTTATGAACAGTAAGTCTAAACATTTTTTTAAAACATCACCTCCTCTATTGAAAAAAAAATAAGAAATTTAGAGTTTAAGGTCCTGAATATACATACACAATTCGCATAAAGTAGAAGATAAATCTTTTTTATAATAAAGTTAAGCCCAAAATGATTTTATTTGATATTTTAGTAAAAATATAACAATAAATTTTGAAATACTAATTATACAGAGTGATTTTTTTATCATAACTCACTCAATTACTTACAAAATAATAATAATTTAAACATTTTTTTTTATTATTATCTTTAGTTACACATTATTCTTGAATTATTAACTATGTAATACTTTTTAAGGTCATCCCTTATGCCTGGTAAAAGTGTCAACTTTGTTTTTTTAAATGGTAACACATATATTTAATTTAATAAAATGTTTGAGTTTTTAATTCAATAATAAATGACATTTGAATTTTTAATAAAACTTAATTTGTTTATTAGATATAAACATTTAAAGTTTCAAAATTTTGAGTTAATATATAGGTATAATACACAAGGGATTATAAATACAGGTAGCTAATTGGTTTTTTATGATATTGCTATCACAGTCACGGATTGTTTATTATCAATTATGACTATTAATAGATATACTTTTTGTATTGTCAGTTAGTGTATTTATAAACTCACAACAATGTACTTTACTATCATTGATAATAACAATGCTGTGTACCTGCTAATATCGATGTCATAAAAAATCAATTAGCTACCTGTATTTGTAATCCCTTGTGTATTATACCTATATATTAACTCAAAAATTTGAAACTTTAAATGTTTATATCTAATAAACAAATTAAGTTTTATTAAAAATTCAAATGCCATTTATTATTGAATTAAAAACTCAAACATTTTATTAAATTAAAAATATGTGTTACCATTTAAAAAAACAAAGTTGACACCCTTACCAGGCATAAGGGATGAACTTAAAAAGTATTACATAGTTAATAATTCAAGAATAATGTGTAACTAAAGATAATAATAAAAAAAAATTTTTTAATTATTATTATTCTGTAAGTAATTGAGTGGGTTATGATAAAAAAATCACTCTGTATTTAAAGCTTTTAGATTTTTATTACTATTGATAGCAATTTTAAATCTTTAGTTGGTTAAATATCTTATAGAATTTAATATTTAATTACATTGAATTTGAAAAAAACGTTCGTTCAAATATACCATTTTGAGGAATCATTAGAATCGAAATGTTTTCCGCATATATTTTTTAAATTATCAAACAATTATTTTTTTTATGTATGGGTGCAATGAGGGAGTTTGAAGAGTATTAGCCCCTTGAGATTTAAAATTGACCACTTCAAAATTTTAGAAAAACTACATATATAATTATATAAAAGAAGTTTTAGAGAGGAGGAAGTTAAATGTAATAAGACTCTTCAAAAATTTAATTGAAATTGCGTCTATGTTGTTGTGGTTTAAGCGAGAGATAAAAGCGTTATTTATTGAGACATCCTGCAAAAAACATTTAAAAACTTAAATCAAATTACTATAATTAATACTAAAAAATATTTTTAGTCTTACTAAAGCAACATTTTTTAAATTAGGAAATTTTCAGAACGAATACAAAAAACAGAAGGATCAATTTGAAAATAAAATAAATATGCAAATATTATCTTTAAAAAGTATGTTGTCTTCTTCAAACAATATTTATTGGAGATGTGATCCTTACAGTCATAAAAAAGATGTTTCTTACTATGAAGTAGCTCCAATCCTACAGGTATTTTTTTCAATGAATTATTCATTATAATGAACTATTCTTACCCTATCTCCGGGGGAGTTTCCCTGGGATTCTTTTTCCTTGTGTAGTGGCCTATGACCGCTCCGGTGCAGGCTCTTACGCTCTACGTCTGATGGCCATGAATTTCGCCTTGCCTGGGTTTCCGCGTTCGCGTCCGCATGTGATGATTCGTGGGTTCGACGATTTTGAAATTGCTCTTCAAATACTGTTATTATTAGAACTGTTCTTCGAGTCTTTTATGTTGTTCATCTAGCTTGTCCTTCAATTACTATTGTAGTTCTTCACTCCATCTTTGTTGCTCTATCAACTTGCTCTTTAAAAGTTGATGGTGTTCTACGATTTTCATCTTTTGCTATAGTATGAGTCTTGACCTCTGTTCCATTGCATCTGGGCACTGTTCTTCGCTGGATGTCCTCTTTGTGGCCAACTGATTAGCATATTGTTCAACTCATAATATGTATTATATGTATCATTAGTTAATTTAAAAAGAAAAATAAATAAATTTTTTTGTGGCTTAATTTTTTTAGAAGCTTTTAATAGCTCTATTGATTTACTCGGCGATATCGTCCCTTTAGCTTTCTTGAGGACGTTTTTAAGTAATACAAACTTAGCGTACAAATATTTAATTTCAACTTCACGTTTTTTTAGTTGCTTTCCAAAATTGTTAACTAAGTTAAATACTGCTTTGTTGTATTTCGTTTCAACATCTTGGTTGGGGAGCTTACCCTTCGCATCTCGGTTGCTCGATGACAATTGTGGCGTGTCTGCTACGTTAGGTCCAGTAGTAAAGCCTGATCCATCCCACTGACGACTTCCGGGGTTCTAAAGTCCCTGGGGTGGTAAAATCAACATTTTCTGTTCTTTTCATATTCATAATATATTTGTTTTTGGCTTTGGTGCTTCGGCGCAGGATTAGCCATGTCCTCATTGTCTTTGTTGGTTGTAGTTTTTCTGATCGTCTAAGACTCTGGGTATTGATCGCTCTCTCTGATAGTCTGTGGATTCCTTTCTGGGTTCGTTTATTAATGCTTTAAAATTTATTTAACTTAAAATTACTAGTTTCATATTATATTATCTTCATTATGAAAAATAACGTCATATTACAGTCTAAGTAGACAAGACAGCTACCTTGAAGGAGTATCTAATCACGTCAGGTAGTGATTTATCTATTCCATTAAATACATGAACATTTTTTTTACTTATTAAAATACCAAAGAAGATCAGAGGGATATTCAAGTGGGGATCACCCTGTCCTGGATCAGAAATTATATGTAGAGAAAGTAGATTTGTGAAGCTCCCATATAACTTTCAGTACTCTATGTTTTGATAATTATTTTACTGAAAAGGGATACTGATTTGGTAACTGCCTAGGGTTCCTGAAACCCAAGTACGGTTTTGGTGACAAAATGATTCTTTTTCCTCACCTTAATCCCAGCTACTTGGGGTCGGCCTAAATAGTTACTAATTAAATAAATGATTATAAACATATAATAAAAATGAAAAAGTATATAGTTGTTTTGTGTAAAAAGTCCGAATATGTTATGATGTTATCACAAATACAGGATGGCCCACCACTCACTGACAACTTAAATAACTTTTGATCCAGTTAATCTTTTTAGCTGATTTTTTTTTTAAATAATAGTTATACGTTAGGTCCATAGCTATATCTCAATAATTAATTTTTTACATTTTATTAAAAATATTATTTATTTTTAAATTTTAAATAAAATGTAAAAAACGGTAGCACAGTGGGGTCACGGCATAGTGGAGACATTGCATAGTTGGATCCAGTATAGTTTTAATCTGAAAGTGATTAAAATCACTATCATAAGAAACGCTTCGATGCAAATCTGTAGATAGTGTTTAATTTTAAAAAATTGATGGATAATTGCAAAATCAACATCAACTTCTATTAAAATAAAATACAAAACCCATAATTTTAATACAAAAATAGCATATTTTTGAATACGGCAGTCATTTGCGTATAGAAGATAGGTCGTCGGGACAAATTTTTTTTTTCATTTTGTAGTACATAAAATAAGCTTTAATTTTATATATGTTTAAAGGACGCAGTATTTCCGGAACATTTTCAAAAATTAAGTTGAAAAAGTTATTTTTTGTAAAAAAGTTACTATTTTAAATCC
>NW_026099573.1:14007303-14013165 GCF_025091365.1 Daktulosphaira vitifoliae
TTTTTTTACATTTTATTAAAAATATTAATTATTTTTAAATTTTAAATAAAATGTAAAAAAAAAATCTAAGATAGCTATTTTGTAGAGTAGAATTTAAGAAAAATTTTAGTAAAAAAATATCTTATTAATATTCAGTAGTAAATATTCTGTAGCGTTTTGAAGTTTGTGAAAATTTGAATTTTCATGTATTATTTTACGGTATTAAACATTGAAATACGTATTGAGAAAAGGACAGAAGAAAACGCTATCTTTTCAATATACTTTTGAATGAGAGTGATAAGTAATAATTGCCTTATCTAATTTCTAATCATGGTATTAATGCCAAGTTTAAGACATATTATCATCATATGTATACATAGTAATCATGAAAAGATAGCGTTTTCTTCTGTCCTTTTCTCAATACGTATTTCAATGTTTAATACCGTAAAATAATAAATGAAAATTCAAATTTTCACAAACTTCAAAACGCTACAGAATATTTACTACTGAATATTAATAAGATATTTTTTTACTAAAATTATTCTGAAATTCTACTCTACAAAATAGCTATCTTAGATTTTTTTTTTACATTTTATTTAAAATTTAAAAATAAATAATATTTTTAATAAAATGTAAAAAATTAATTATTGAGATATAGCTATGAACCTAACGTATAACTATTATTTAAAAAAAAAACCCAGCACAGTGAGGTGGCGGCACAGTGGGGTTGTGGCATAGATGATATCTGATAGTGATTAAAATCACTATCATAAAAAACGCTTCGATGCAAATCTGTAGATAGTGTTTAATTAAAAAAAAAAATTTGTTAAAATAGCATATTTTTGAATATGGTAGCCATTTTCGCATAGAAGATAGGTCGTCGGGACAAATTTTTTTTTTTCATTTTATAGTACATAAAATAAGCTTTAATTTGATATATGTTTAAAGGACGCAGTATTTCCGGAACATTTTCAAAAATTAAGTTGAAAAAGTTAGTTTTTGTAAAAAAGTTGCTATTTTAAATCCCCCCTGTGAGCAGAATAAGTGTTAGATTTTCAAAAAAAAATGATATCAAATGAAAGAAAATTACCTAAGGTTTCAATATAAAGAAATATTATTTTGATTAGTTAATATTTGAAAAAGTTATGGCAGTTTTAAGTACAAAAAACATCGTTATAAAAGGTGATTTTTATCGCAAATATTACATTTTTTTTTAAATTTTCGACAGCCATTTGCACATAGAAGATAAGAAGTCGGGACAAATTTTTTTTTTTCATTTGATAGTATATAACATAACCTTTGATTTGATATATGTTTAAAGGAAGCAGTATTTCCGGAACATTTTCAAAAGTTCAGTTGAAAAAGATCTATGTTTTTTACAATATTTTAAGTTTTCAACGACTCCTATGTAAGGGGAAATTGTCCAATTTTAGAAGATAGGTCTATGCGCAAAAGGCTACCGTATTCAAAAATATGCTATTTTAACAAATTTTTTTTTTATAAATTAAACACTATCTACAGATTTGCATCGAAGCGTTTATATGATAGTGATTTTAATCACTGTCAGATATCATCTATACTGGACCCAACTATGCCACGACCCCACTGTGCCGCCACCCCACTGTGCTGGGTTTTTTATTGTGAACTGGGTAACTTTCTAAAATATAGTTTAAGTATTTTTGTGTTGTGTATTAATTATAATGTAGTATTTTTCTATATTTTATGATTAGATTTGAATATGTGTTAATAAATTAATATATTCCAAATTAAACTTTGTTTAATTTAGGATATAATTTATATAATTTAATATCAGCATTATGTTATTTAAATCTGGGTTTAAAACTTCTATTTTATTTTCAATGTAAATTTTATTGTATTCACAGTTTAATTTATATATATATATATATATATATATATCGTTTATAACGTTTGTCAAATGAATTATTATTATTATTTTCTATGCTACATAGCCTAGAACATATACTTTTAAGCTATAAAAATGACAATAATGAATTTAACACAATCAAAACTATTGTGCTTACTAATAGATATAATTTCAAAGTAATAAATAAAAATCACAATAAAAATACTAATATTAAGAAAAATAACATTAAATACTTTAGCACTTAAAATAATAGTTTATAAAAATAAATGATTATTTATTTTTAATTACATTAGCAATAATATAAACAACATTCAAAAAGAAAAATAATTTAATAAAAATTTTGATGATATCTCAGGAATATATAGAAAAAATGCGAATACAATAAAATTTACATTAGTAAAACAAACAGAAATTTTGAACCCAGATATAAAGAACATATTGCTGGTTGAAATAAATAAAATACTAAATTAAATATTGTTAGAATCTCATCATAAATTATAAAACAAGACTTCGTTAAAATTAATACACAAGGTAATAAAAATACTTTAACATATACACCATGTATAAAAGATAACAGTTTCAATAACATTTGAAAATTTAAAACCAACTCATTACTTAACATTTTACATAGTTTAAAAGAAAATACTTGTGATAAAATATAATTTTATTTTTATTTATTAAAATCAACTCCTAATAGATTCAAGTACAATGATATGAATATAATTATTTAAAAATATTATTAACATACTTTAAAGGTTTTAATAAAAATATGTAAAAAGTAAACTAGTATAAATATAAACCAGAAATACCAAGAACAGGTTTTATTTAATATAAAGATAACCAATATAACAGAAAAAATATAATGAAATATGAACAAAAATATACAATTAATATTTATGATAGAAATTTGTTTAGAAGTAAACCAAAGTTTAAAAAAAATCAAAGTTCGCATATTTTTTGCCTTCTTGCTATTTCCTTAAAGTTATATATGTTCAATAAATTGGTATAGTAAAAGTAGGACTCGAACGGGAATAGTATTGGGGAGTATGGAAATTAATCTTTTGCAAAAGCATTGGACAAGAAATAAGGTCATATCAACTTAAAAGACCCAGCTCAGGGGGGTCGCGGCACAGTGGTGACGTAGCATAGTTGGATCAAGTATAATGATATCTGACAGTGATTAAAATCACTATCATAAAAAACGCTTCGATGCAAATATTTAGATATTGTTTAATTTTAAAAATTGGTGGATTATTCCAAAAGCTACATGATCTGCTATTTCCTTATTTATATCCTGAATGAAAAAGGGATTATTAAAAAATATTATTTCTTATAAAAAAATTGTGTTGATCCATAAACTTTTCAATAAGTTATAGCATTATAAAGTTAAAAATGTAAAATATAATATCTAGAAATTTTCACACAAAAATAGCATTCGGTAGCCATTTTCACCATAAAGACAAGACCAGAGGACAATTTTTTTTTTTCAAATTAAAGTATATTACATTACCTTTAATTTAAGATATATATAAAAGTGTTAGACTTTCCGGAACACTTTCAAAAGTTAAGCTGAAAAAGTTAATTTTTTGTGAAAAAGTTGTCATTTTAAATCCCCCCCTGTGGGCAAGTTAAGTGTCAGATTTACAAAAAATATATACCAAATGATAGATAAAGACATCAAGCATCTATAAAAAAAAATTATATTAATATGTTCATTTTTGAAAAAGTTATGGCACTTTTAAGTAAAAAAAATTGAAAAAATTACGAAAATTAGCGATTTTTAAATTTGTAATTTTTTTGGAGGTTTCCCCCATTTACGGGGAACGAGGGAATTTTTTTCAATTTTTAAGGGTAATGTCTTCGACTAGATACGATTTGTGATCTTTTGACGTATCATTGAAAGAAATCGGTTCGGTGAGAGCTGAGAAAAAGTGGTAACAGACACAAAAAAAAAAAAAAAAAACACATCTTAGTAAAACCAATACCTCCTCAGCTTCGCATCGAAGCTAAAAAAAAAATAAATAAATAAACACATCTTAGTAAAACCAATACCTTCTCAGTTTCGCATCGAAGCTAAAAAGTAATAATTCTGCAATTCTACGTTTTAATGCTAAAGATGGTGTCCATGAGTTAATTCCCAAGATTTTTTTGATGAATTAATTGATTCCCCTGTCAAATTAGAAGATGAATGTAAATGGAAAAATAAATGGACGTTACAAAACTGTTTTCCCATTAAGTTTGAACTTTTTCAAGTTCTAAGAGCGATTGAACAATATATCAATTGGTATGGACAAAGAATATTTACAGAATATTTGTAAAATGTAAGATTTTCTATCAGAATTAGGATTTGGATTAAAATCAATGTTTTCTAGACATCTTCTAAATATCTTTGAATGGAAAGATTTATGAATGTGAAAAATCATAACATAATAGTGGAACTTTTTACACATAGCAACTATATTTTTTATAATTACATTCATATATACATTCAATAATATTACACAGTATTTTATTAATTATACTATATTATTTATTTATTTATGTATAATATACGGGTGTTAACCCTTTTACAATAAGAATATTAATAAGTACAGTAAAAATCAATAATAACATAAACAGTTACAAAAAAAGAAATAATAATGATATGTTTGTAGTGAATAAAAATATAATAAAATATAAAATAATAAATTATCCAAGAGAATTTGAATTTAAATTTAAAGCCAAATAAACATTTTGTCTAAATACAAAACGCGACATAGAAAAAAAATCGATATGATCCATAATTTTGTTAGCCAAAGATAGAGCTCTTGGGAAAAACGAGGAGGAAGTATAAATATTTTTAGGAAGAGAAATATGAAAAAAATTAGATTTTCTTAATACGTGAGTATGTACATTAAAACCAATGTGAGATAATAATTCTGGAGAATAAATAAGACCATTTAATAAGTCATACAGGAACATTATATCCGCAACATTTCTCCTCAAATCACAAGACACGATCCCCAATTGGGAAATCTGCAACTTGTATGATTCTCTTGAGATGGGTATATTTAATTTAAAACATAAAAATTTTAAAAACTTATACTGAACATTTTCAATTCGACTGGTACATGATATATAGTGTGGTGACCAAACAATTGATCCATACTCAAGATGAGATCTAACCAAGGAAAAATATAAAGTTTTTAAGGCATTAATATTTTTAAAATTTATCGTGCTTCTATTAATAAAACCAAGCATCTTAAAAGCTTTTTTAATAAAGGTGTTAATATGGGTGGAAAAATCCAAATTAAAATTTAAGATTATCCCTAAGTCTCTGATAGAGGCAACTCTTGTAACTATATTACTATCAATCAAATAATTATAGGTGATTATATTATTTATTCGGGAAAACGTAATCACACTACACTTATTTATATTTAATGGAAGGTAATTAACACGACTCCATTCAACAAATTTATCTAAATTTGACTGCAATTTTATTGCATCTTTTGGTGATTTAATAACTGAAAATAATTTGACATCATCAGCAAATAATAGAATATTAACTGAGCTATCAAAAATAGATGGTAAATCATTTATAAATAGTATGAATAAGAGGGGACCTAAGTGCGACCCTTGTGGTACACCAGAAGTAACCAAAAATTCATTAGAAATAAAACTATTAATTTTAACCACCTGGGTACGAGAATATAGGTAAGATTTTAACCAATTAAAAAATGTACCATGAATACCAACACAAGATAATTTATGTAATAGAATATTGTGGTTTACTTTATCAAACGCTTTCTGAAAGTCTGTATAAATAGTGTCCAATTGAACACGTTGATTTAAAGCCGAAAGAATTTTCTCCTGAAAAAGTAGAATATTTGTAGAAACTGACATTTTGGGTCTGAAACCATGTTGGTTATTAGAAATGAGGGGAGTCATAATTAAAGACAATTTTTTTGTAATTAGTGCTTCAAACATTTTCGGAATTATGGACATTTTGGAAATCG
>NW_026099573.1:14014412-14100365 GCF_025091365.1 Daktulosphaira vitifoliae
GGAGTAGTATTTATATACATCTTTCATTTGACATACTGTTTTTTTAAATCGGACCATTTCCCTATATACGAGGGGGGTTCAAATTTAAAAAATGCATGTAGAAAGTAGAACTTTTTCAACTTAAATTTTGAAAGTGTTCCGGAAAGTCTGACACTTTTATATATATCTTAAATTAAAGCTAATGTAATTTACTTTATTATGCGAAAAAAAAATTTCGGACTTTATTTTATCTTCACGGTGAAAATGGCTACCAAATGCTATTATTGTGTGAAAATTCTCGACTTTAATTTTTACATTTTTAACTTTATAATGCTATGACATATTGAAAAGTGTATGGATCAACATTATTTTTTTATGAGAAATAATATTTTTTAATAATCCCTTTTTCATTCTACATACTTTATCTTAATTAGGATATTAATAATGAACTAGCAGATCATGTAGCTTTTGGAATAGTCCAGCAATTTTTTAAAATTAAACAGTATCTAAAGATTTGCATCGAAGCGTTTTTTTTGATAGTGATTTTAATCACTGTCAGATATCATTATACTTGATCCATCTATACCACGTCACCACTGTGCCGCGACCCCCCTGTGCTGGGTTTTTTTATTTTTTTGTGTTTATCGCTCATTTTTCTGAGCTCTCACTTGACCAATTTTTTTTTATTTATGGTTAGACATAAAATATGTATCCATCAAATGATAAAAAATACTTTTCCTACTTTAAAATTTTGTCCAATAATAGAATAGAAAATTCATATATTTTGAAATAATATTTTAAGTAAGTAATATTTTATCAGGGGTTTATTGAAAATGAAGTTCATATGAGTCCTCAACATAGTTGTAAACAAAATTGTGCATTTTATGAACATAGTCCAGTTTATAGATGTTCTTCAAATCAGTTTTGTGCAAAACAACATTCGTGTAATGGAGAGCTTTTGAATTGTCAGTATATTGAGTCTGACATGAATGTTTGTCAATCGGTAGGTACCAAAAGTATTTAATATAATGAGATCTATGAATTAGACACGATTTGAATGTTTGTAATCTTTTTATATTCGCTAAGCCGTTTGGAAGTAGTAGGAGATATGAATACATAACATACAAAAAAGGTACTGTATTGGGCGATAGGTCAATAAATTGTAATGGTACATATAGTAAAGTGAATAGTTGGTGGAGATGGTTGGTGTGGCACTGTTCTTATTGTCTATGCATATGTTATTCAACTGACACAGCTTCTGATCAATATTTCAGTCTACAACCTTCATTATCTGATATTTCTCAAAATAAGTAATTATTTTCAATTAAAATTAGTCAATAGAATTTGTGTAGTTTTAGTGTTACTATAATTGTACATTTCTTAATGATATTATTTTAACTTATACTAATATAGGATAGTCACAGGAGTTAAGTTCAATAAAGTAAATAATATTTTTCATTTACAAGTACAAGAAGGTATACTAGGTCCTCGTGGTTACATTAATGAATCTTCTAGGAGTTGGGTTACTTTACTGAGGCCAGAATTTATCTATAATAATAGTTTACCTCAAGAAGGTGTTGATTTTTTCAAATTATCATACTTTTCTCGTACTATAGATATTGATAATGTTATGGCGCCAAAAACTACAGTTGTCACAGGTAATGCATTCTTTATTTTAATAATTTATTTCAGATTATTTTTTGTGAACTATCAAACTAAATGAAAAGTATAAGAAAAAAACGATAGTTATATATTTTTAGTTTATCACTAGCGGATTAGGTTAACAAGATATAGTAATAAAGGTCGTGTCTCTATTTGTATCTGTGTATATACTCTGCTCTTACTGAACCGATTTTAGTTAACTAACGTCGAAATATCACAAATTGTGCTTAAACAAAGATATTAGCGCCATATTTTAGGAAAATTCATTTTGTTCGAGCCAGGCGACAAGGCGTGGTGGAGACAATTGGTTCTCATCAGCCGTTTACACCACCAACCTGTTGCGTCATCGATTAGTGACAGTGCTTGCCAAAAACCAGTTGTTACTTCGACGGGATATATTTCGGTTATTTTTGGTTTTATTCTCTCGCCTTTTTTACCTTTTGGCGAGATTTTTTACGTGCGGTAATTGTGTTGTTGCTTGTTGTTGAATCCTCTCCGTTTCTCTTAATAAAGTTTCGGTGAACGAACAGATAAAATATTAGACGGTTTGAAAATTGTTTAATTTCGGCTGTTTTTTGCCATCAAGTAATAATGTGCAATTAGAAAGACTAATGGTTTTTAACAATCACTCTGATTATTATCCATTATCGGATCTCATGATATAAAACTGCGTGTTTTTATTGCGGTTGTCATCTGTTAGCGGAGTCACGGACGTGCTGAGCAGAAGACAACAGGTCGGATCGGCTTAGATTATTCTTGTAAATATATATATAAATTTTAAAAAGTGCCTGTAAAATATTAACTAAATACGGGGACGCCCATCTAATTGTAACATATACAGGGTGGCCCACCACTCACTGACAACTTAAATAACTTTTGATCCAGTTAATATTTTTAGTTGATTTTTTTTTTAAATAATAGTTATACGTTAGGTCTATAGCTAAATCTCAATAATTAATTTTTTTACATTTTATTAAAAATATTAATTATTTTTAAATTTTAAATAAAATGTAAAAAAAAAATCTAAGATAGCTATTTTGTAGAGTAGAATTTAAGAAAAATTTTAGTAAAAAAATATCTTATTAATATTCAGTAGTAAATATTCTGTAGCGTTTTGAAGTTTGTGAAAATTTGAATTTTCATGTACTATTTTACGGTATTAAACATTGAAATACGTATTGAGAAAAGGACAGAAGAAAACGCTATCTTTTCAATATACTTTTGAATGAGAGTGATAAGTAATAATTGCCTTATCTAATTTCTTATCATGGTATTAATGCCAAGTTTGTAATGTATACACATTATCATCATATGTATACACAGTAATCATGAAAAGATAGCGTTTTCTTCTGTCCTTTTCTCAATACGTATTTCAATGTTTAATACCGTAAAATAATACATGAAAATTCAAATTTTCACAAACTTCAAAACGCTACAGAATATTTACTACTGAATATTAATAAGATATTTTTTTACTAAAATTTTTCTTAAATTCTACTCTACAAAATAGCTATCTTAGATTTTTTTTTTACTTTTTATTTAAAATTTTAAAATAATTAATATTTTTAATAAAATGTAAAAAAATTAATTATTGAGATATAGCTATAGACCTAACGTCTAACTAATATTTAAAAAAAAAATCAGCTAAAAATATTAACTGGATCAAAAGTTATTTAAGTTGTCAGTGAGTGGTGGGCCACCCTGTATATATATGTAATTTATTATATTATTAATATATTTTGATATTAACAACAAAGAAATTATTGTCTCTGGGTAAACGACCGGTGGTTACCGTAACACATTTTAATTTTCTTATTAAAGGGGATGTCCAAAAAATTATAATTACTATAAACCAGATGATATTGTTATTTTTCCTTTATAGTGAAATAACATTTTTAATCTAGAAGAATCATTAATTTCAGATATGTATAAAAGTATCATTATTTCCGGAACATTTTCAAATGTTAATTTTTTGTGAAAAGTTGTCATTTTGAAACCCCTCCTGTGGGCAGGTAAACAACCTGGTTATCAAATAATTTATATCAAATGAAAGAGAAATATCTAAAGTTTCTATATATATAAAAAAAAATTATTTTAATTTGTTCATTTTTAAAAAAAGTTATGGCAGTTTTAAGAAAAAAAAAGGTTGAAATTTACTGATTTTTAAAATTGTAATTTTTTAGGGGATTTTCTCCATTTACAGGGAACGAAAAAATTTTTTTCTATTTTTATTGTCTTCAATTAGATACTGTTTTGAAGTGGGATTATTATTGGTAATAAATCGAACGCTCACTTATGAATAATTTGTTTGATATTTTTTAATTTTGAGATTAATGTAATAAACATTAAATGTAAACAAGAATGAATCATTTTTACAAAATATTTGTTCCTTATTTTTATGTATAATTAAAACTTAAATAAAATATTTAAATACAATTGTGACTATGAGCGCGTTACTGATGGTTCAGCGGTGGAATGTACATTGAATAATCCTATGCTAAAATAGACACATTGCCGGCTAGATAAACAATGATTAAGATACAATATTATATAATGACTCGAGCTAACAGATACGATTTGTGATCTTTTGATGTATTTTTGAAGGAAATCAGTCCGGTGAGATCTGAGAAAAAGTGGTGACAGATATAAAAGGAAATCCATCATAGTAAATTTAATACCTTTTCAGCATCGCATCGAAGCTAAAACGCACAGCATCACAAAACTAATTGTTTTAATTTAATTTAATTTATGGATAATAGCATTGATGCATTATATTCTAATTATGTGAATCACTAGCAAGTTTCAAATTATATTGAAGCATTCAATGATTACTATGCTAAAAGTTCGCTAAAAATGACAAAATTTAACAGTTTTAATCTGATCTAAATTAATTTAAATATACAATAATTATATATTATATATGTAGTATACCCATATCATACTATATTATAGTATAAAGTATATACATAATATTAGTTTTTATCTAACATAATGCCAATGCACTCAGACTTGTTGATCATTGTGCGCACCTACTACCGAATTATCATGATTAGGTTTACTCACCTTAGTTGTATCACCGAAGTGTTATTACATTATACCTATCCTTGATGTACCTATCAATAAGTATCTCCATAGTCTTAATAAGAAATGAAGTAAGACTTATTGGCCTGTAGGATTTTGCTTCATAATAGTTAGTCCGGTTAGGTTTAAGTATAAACACCACTCCGACCTTTCGCTAGCTTTCTGGTTGATAACCATAGGCAAGGCATGCCCTAAATATTTTGCAGAGATGGGAGACGATTATCTCTAACCCTTCTTGCTGAAGTGCAGAGAAAATTTCGTCACAGCCTGCAGTTTTAAACTGCCAAAGGCTTTTATTGCCCATCTTATTCCACTTGGGGTTATCACTTTGCTGGTTTGTTTCCAATCAGTACAGGTCACACGTTTGTCCTGTGCATCATGTTCCTGTTCTCTGTAGTTAATTTCAGAGTCAGGAAAATGCGTGTTTATCAAATGTAATAATGTTTCATTATCATTATTGGTGAACATTCCGTCTGGCAGTAGTATTGCCTCGAAAGTTTTGTTTGGTCCATTCCTTAGTGATCGCAGAAGTCTAGTTGCTATAGGGAGTTGTTGTATATCCCCACAGAACTTCTTCCAGCTTTCTCTTATGGACTTTTTCAATGCAGGTTTGTAGTTTCTTTGGGCGTCCTTATAGGATTCCCAGTGTTGTTCCAAACCTGATTTCATTGCTTTATTTAAGACCTTACGTGAACTCTTAGACAGGTTAGCATTCCATCAAGTTATACGCTGTCTTGTACCTTTCCTTTCTATTAAAGGACAGTTTTCTTTGTAAGCCAAGACAGTGGAGTCCTGTAGTATATTTACAGCCCTTTCAGTATTCTGTCTTGACCCCAATCTAAACTGTAGGTTATTCAGGTTACGAGAAAGATCTGCACTGTAGTTGTCCCAGTTTGTTCTATTCGGGTCCTCGTCTCAACTTTGTTAATTTCCAAATTGAATCGTATGTGTCTATGATTAGAAAGAAAAGGTTCGGAGGACACTTTCCATCCTTTTATTTCTTGAAGTAACTCTTTTGAGAAAACTGTCAGATCCATGATTTCCTGTCTGTTCCTGATAACAAAAGTAGGTTCACTGGCTGTATACTCTATGGTGCGCAATGTGCCATAGAGGATCCCGATGATCACTTTACCTTTCGGCTAACTACCCTGTGACAAGTTAGCAACCCTTTCACTTTGTATGACTGAGTTAGGGGGGTTTATTCGCTGTTAGCAAGCAGGTATGCCCAGGCCTACCGGTCCGAACTAACCAAAGTTATGACCTCTAAGAGCAGTGGTACGTGTGCCATCCCCACTAAATTAATTATAGTTCACGGGGTTGTTAATCCCGTGATCCTTACGGATCCCCCTGCAGGAATATACATAGTACTTATATTATATATGTTGTGTCTTTACTTAGGAGTTAAATTTAGGAGTATTGGAACACATATAAGTATTGAAATCCGGGTTACACCTTTTGATTTTTCCTCTGGAAACCTAATTCAACCTAATATCAAAAGTTATTGGGTTGGAAATGAGGACGCTAATTTTTCTAACGTAGAACGGTAAAATTATATTATATTTCTCCAAGCAATTTTAAAAAAGCTTGTGTACTTAATTAATTTTATTTATTTATATATTTTACAGAACGGAAATTAAAATTGATAATTCAGATTTGCCAACAAAACTAAAAATTCCCTCTGTACCAGATATGACTGCTCACAAGTACGTTAAATTTACACATTCTTCAATCACACGTGACGTTGCTCAGACAACATTGCCTTTTATCGACAAACAAACTGTGGAACCATTTCCTGCTATACCATTATCTGGCGTGGGAATATATTTTAAAGGAATAGAAAATTATGGTGGCTTCATAGGTGCAAATGTTTTCACATATAATTTCAGTACACATATTAGTACACGCTTAATATAGTGAAATCACTATTAGAATTTTATCTAAAATGATATAATTTAAAATATTTATTTAAAATTTTTGAAAATCTTCTTTATTCTTTTTATTGTGTAAAGTATATTTATTAAAAATAAATGAAAAAAAAAATTATCTTAAATATCATTATTTTCATTAAAGTTTCAAAAACTGGATTAAAATTACTGTATTCATATAAAAAAAAAACGGTAGCACAGTGGGGTCGAGGCACAGTATAGACGTGGCATAGATGAGATAAGTATAGATGATATCTGACAGTGATTAAAATCACTATCATAAGAAACGCTTCGATGCAAATCTGTAGATAGTGTTTCCTTTAGAGAAATTGGTGAAATATTTTAAAAGCAACATGAACTCTTATTTCTTTAATTATATCCTGATTAGTAGTTCTTTGATTTTAAAATATAATATATGAATAAATACTAATTATAGTTTTTAAATTTAGTATGAAATTGTGAGGCCAGCTATGATGTATGGTTAATAGTGTTGGGCGGTTGATAAGAAAGTAGAGCAGAGAATAAGTGTAGCAGAGATGAGAATGCTTAGTTGGATGAGTGGAGTGACTAGAGAAGATAGGATAAGGAACGAGCATATAAGAGGAAGTATAGGTGTTGCGTCAATCGTGGATAAGATGACAGAAAATAGACTTAGATTGTTTAGTCATGGTATGAGGAAAGAAGAATCGAAAGCTGTAAGAACAGTTATAGAAATGAATGTTGAAGGAAGAAGAGATAGAGGAAGACCAAAAAAGAGATGGAGGGATGCTATTGAATGCGATTTGAGGACAGCTGATGTGAGCGTAGAAGATGTGGGAGATCGTGTCAAGTGGAATCTTAGGATAAGGGTGCCCGACCCCAAGTAGTTGGGATTAAGGCAAAGAAAAAGAAAAATATTACCAGATATTCCGGTGGCAATTGACATAATATGATTGTTATTTCGGAATGTACAATTTAGCGTTTAGTTGGGTTTAAATAATATAGCGTCAAATCAATTACCTACTCTATCGGTTGTATCTCAATATACACTACACTTTAATGATACAATAAATAAATAAACTCACACATACACACATATGCATTTATAACATTGTGTCTAATGTAAGTATAACATGATAAAAAGTAACCGTAAAATGAAAAAAATGGAATATAAATTTTATTACTCATATTAAATGTAATGTAACTCGAAAAATATTTGTTTAAATGAAAAAATATAAGATTATATTTTTATTTATAATTGTCTTTTAAACAACTTTTGTGCGAAACTTTTTTTTGTAAGTTAAATATTTTTTTTTGAGAAAATTAAGAAAGCTCATATTTTTGAACTTTTGCGAGGATTTAAAAAAAAAGCTCAATTCCAATCTTGAGGACTATTAGTATGTCATTATACATATTTTAATTCAACTTTTAAAAAAACAAAATTTTTTCCGCAATTTTTCCTTTGTTGACTGGCCTAGATGTCAATTTTAAACTTGTAATTGAGCTAAAAGTTATGGTAATATATTCAATTTATTTTACTATAAACTTTCATAAATCTTTATCAAAAATTTTTCATCAACTTTAAAGAACCAAAAAAATAGGTTAAAATTGAAAATTTGGACTGATTATTTTTAACATATTAAAAATCAAATCAGTAATAATTTGAAAACAAATTTTTTTTTCTTTTAATTATTATTTTATATATATAATTAGTAATAATATAAAAAATTAGAAGTGATAGAAATAGTCTACTTGCAGATTTGAAAACAACGCGAAAAGTTGATTTAGAAAAGTATATTTTTGCTTCTGATGAAAGTTCCTTGTAGTCCAGTGCATTTTTTTATAGTAACAAACAGTTTTTATTGAAAATTATTGTATCAAGCCCTTTAAATTTTTATACACGTAAAAGTAAAGCAAAATATAACTTCTTTATTATTTTTATAATTTCTCCGTTTAAATTACAATATTAAATATCAATTTCATACTAAATTTAATAATTATAATTAGTATATATTCAAATATTATATTTTAAAATCAAAGAACTACTAATCATGATATAATTAAAGAAATAAGAGTTGATGTTGCTTTTGGAATAATCCACCAATTGCCTAATTAAAACAAAAAAAAAAAAAGTTTGTTGGGAATTTTTTCTGCTATTCTGCAAAATTACTCCTTCGTTGACTAGAATGAATCATTAAATAGAAAATTTTATGAGAATTAAAACAATGTTATTTTTAAGATTAATATGCAGTCAGAAAGTTTTATAATTATTATTTATTGTAAATTTATCAGAAAAACTCATTATTTTTTGCATTTTTATCGTAATAGAACACTTAAATAGAAATCATAGTAATCATTTCTAAGTAATTTTTGATATTTAAAAAGATTCTACTATTGAAATATCCAGAACTGAATTAATTTTAATGATTTACTTTAACTAAAAAAAAAAAAGTTAATATTTTGAATCCCTCTTGTGGGCAGGTAAAGGGTTAGATTTATAAAAAAAACCAAATGATAGATAAAGACATGCATCTAAATAAAAAAAAATATACTGATTTGGTCATTTTTGATAAAGTTATAACAATTAACAAAGTTATAAGTTTTATACACTGGACTACAAGGAACTTCCATCAGAAACAAAAATATACTATTCTAAATCAACTTTTCGCGATGTTTTAAAATGTGCAATTAGACTTTTTCTATAACTTCTAAGTTTTAATATTATTAAAAAATAGTTTTTACATATAAAAAAAAATAATTAAGAACAAAAAAAATTGTTTTAAATTAATACTGATTTGATATAATATTTAATATTAATTTGATTATTAATAAGTTAAAAATAAGGAAAATGACATATTTAACCAATTTTGTTAATCGTTTAAAGTTGATTGTTGTAAATGTTTATAAAAAAAAAAAAAAATTTATTTTACCATAACTTTTAGCTCAATTGGTAAGTTTGACATTGACATAATTAAATAGAAAATTTTATGACAATTAAAAAAATTGTATCGTTAAGATCAATATGCAGTCAGAAAGTTTTATAATTACTATTTATTGTAAATTTATCAGAAAAGCTCAATATTTTTTTGCATTTTTATGGTAATAGATAACTTAAATAGAAGTAATAGTAATAATTTCCTAGGAACTTTTGTTGTTTGTTGAAAAGATTCTATAATTGAAATATTGAGAACTTAATTAATTTTAATGATTTACTTTAACTAAATGTACCAATCAAAACAAAGTTGTTAAAAAGATTTACTCAATTGAGTTTATTATAAAATTTGATTATATTTGTAAAAATCAATTGTTAATTCAGGAGAAAAAACAATCATTTTTTTTAGAAATGATTTATATAGCAACACGTTAGAAAAAAATTTGAATATTATAGTCTAATAGTAGCACACACAAACAGAGTAATAAAATTATTAAATTACAAAGTAAAATGATTTAATTTTGTAGTTGAAACCTATCATATCAAACTTCATTCGTTAATAAATATTTTGAAAACATTAGAAATTAATGATTTTAATTGTCTTTATGGAGACGATGTAATAACTAACTGTTTAATTGATAAATTAGAATTTTTTTTTCAATTTTTGAGAGTAATATCTTCAACTAGATACGAATTGTAGTAATTTGACGTATTGTTGAAAAAAGTAGGTCAAGTTAGAGCAGAGAAAATAAATGATAGTCACAAAAAAATATCTTCTCGGCTTTGCATCGAAGCGAAAACTTAAAATATAGTAAAATAATTTTAATACGAATAAGAAATTTCTTCTTGCAAGGGGCGACTAAAGTGATGGGATCCTTGATCTTTATTGAAGTTATTGAATCTAAATGTGATAAAAATCAAACGAGTTAAAATTTATACTAACTTAAAAAGAATTAAGAAAAAATGCAAAAAATTCATTGCCATATGCGGGTTGGAACCTCGTACCCCAAGCGTGTAAAACATAAATTTTACCAACTCGGCAACCGTACGTTGCTTCCGGCGGTTGAAAAATTGGCTATTTAAGCTAGTTCAAATTTCAAAGTTATTTTTCTCGACTTAAAAGAAACAAACATATTTAAATAAGTTTAACTATCTATACTATATCAATTTTAATTTATATAATATTTATGAAAATCTGTACTCCCCTTGTCAGGTATTTTAAAATAAAATAAAATACAAAACCCAGAATTTTAACACAAAAATAGCATATTTTTGCATACGGTAGTCATTTTTACCATGAAGACAAATCCAGAGGTCAAATTTTTTTTTTTCACATTAAAGTATATTACATAAGCTTTAATTTAAGATATATTTAAAAGTGTCAGTATTTCCGGAATACTTTCAAAAATTAAATTGAAAATATCGTAGTAACAATACGCATGTTTAAAGTTTTGACCCCCCTTGTTAAAGGGGTATGATCCGATTTACAAAAAAAGCGTGCCAGATGAAAGGGGTATATAAATATTTATTATAAAAAAATAATAATATTGATCCATACATTTTTCCAAAAGTTATATAAAATATAAATTAAATAATATAACATATAAAATCGAGATTTTTTTCACGGAAATCGTACGTTTTTCTTTAACTTTGATGTCCGTTTTCACCACGAAGACAAGTCCAGAGGTCAAATTTTTTTTTTTCAAATTAAAGTATATTACATAAGCTTTAATTTAAGATATATATAAAAGTGTCAGTCTTTCCGGAACATTTTCAAAAGTTAAGTTGAAAAAGTTCTACTTTCTATACGCATTTTAAAAGGTTTGCACCCCCCCTGTATAAAGGGAAATGGTCCGATTTTAAAAAAAAGTATGTCGAATGAAAGAAGTATATATAAAGTATTTATCATTAAAGAATAAAGTTGATTCATGCATTTTTTAAAAAGTTATAGCAACATAATGTTAAAAAATGTAAAATATAATATCAAGAATTTTTTCACAAAAATAGCATATTTTTGCATACGGTAGTCATTTTCACCATGAAGACAAGTCCAGAGGTCAAATTTTTTTTTTTCAAATTAAAGTATATTACATTAGCTTTAATTTAAGGTATATATAAAATTGTCAGTCTTTCCGGAACATTTTCAAAAGTTAAGTTGAAAAAGTTAATTTTTTGTA
Organism: Daktulosphaira vitifoliae; assembly: GCF_025091365.1. Taxonomy (NCBI): domain Eukaryota; kingdom Metazoa; phylum Arthropoda; class Insecta; order Hemiptera; family Phylloxeridae; genus Daktulosphaira; species Daktulosphaira vitifoliae. The sequence continues at coordinate 14,026,148 of NW_026099573.1, forward strand.
AAAAAGTTACCATTTTGAAACCCCATCCTTTGGGCTGTTAAAGGGTCAAATGTTCACAAAAATATATAAAATGATAGGTAATTATCTAAGGTATCTATAAAAAAAAAAATTATATTGATTCGGTCATTTTTAAAAAAGTTATGGCAATTTTAAGTAAAAAAAATTGAAAAAATATCGAAAATTAGCGATTTTTAAATTTGTAATTTTTTGGGGGATTTCCCCCGTTTACGGGGAACGAGGGAATTTTTTTCAATTTTTGAGGGTAATGTCTTCGACTAGATACGATTTGTGATCTTTTGACATATTGTTCATCAAAATCGGTCCAGCGAGAGCTGAGATTGAGCGTTCACAGACACAAAAAAAAAAAAAAATAAAAAAATAAAAAAACACATCATAGTAAAATTAATACCTTCTCAGCTTCGCATCGAAGCTAAAACAATTTAATGTGATGCAATTCAAGTTTCTGAAGCTATATTTATAAAATATTTGATTACAAGAGTTTTTATTTCAATTGGTTTAAATTTCATCATTATATATTTCTGTATATTAAGTACAAAAGTAATATCCTTCAAAGAGGAGATTTGAGCGTTATGTTTAATATTTTTTCTAATTAATTATATTTTTATTATATAATTATATTCAGCTATAAAAACAATAGTAAGATAAAATGTATAAAATAAAAATTTTTATTGTGGGTATTTTAAATAAATCTTATCTATATGTTTTGAATAAATTGGAATTGTTTCAATTTACTGTATTCTATTCGAATATTATAGTGGTGCCAGGGTATGCTTAATATATCGATTGGATATTATCCAAGTTATAAGTTAGCACCTCGAGCTTCTTTATTGATTTTACACTGTTTTAAGGTTATTATATGCTGTTAAATATAATTCTAAAATTTATTTGTTCGAAACTAGAAAAAAAAATCTAAAATTTAATATTAGTATGAGAGATACACATAATCATTAGATAAAATTTGTATGTTGTATGTAATAAATAAAAAATTAATCACTTAAATAAATGTATTAAATATAAACAATTGAAATTTATAAAGTGGTAATTTCAGAAATATCTAATAGACATATAAGGTATAAATTTAAGTAGTAATTTTTATTAGAGATTAAAAATTGAACTTTAAAAATAAAATTTTAAACTATTTCAAACTTTAAAAATATTGGTTTCATTTATTTTTTTGTTTATGACAAAGAAAATAAAACAAAATTAGAGTAAAATAATACTAAAAAATTTACTGACATCAAAGACTTTTGACAATTCTTTTTATATCTGCTGATTAATAAATAATTAATAAGCAATAGTAATATCCAATAGCCACATCAACTCGTTTCTGTTCAAGACTCAATAATATTTTTTTACATCCATTATGTTATAAAAACATTTGATTATTTATAATCTTTTTGTTAAAAACGATCCTTTATAATATAATATTTTATTATCTAATATTTAGTAATATTTTAGTTAAGTTAATCATATAAAAACTCCAAAGTTTGATTAGTTGCATTATGGCATAAAGACCCAATATTAAAAAAATTTAAATTATCAATATAATATATAAAAAAGTATAATTATTTTAGTATTACTTAAAAATTATACATATTCAATTTTTTTTAATTTTAGAGAAGTAAAATCTGTTTAAATAATTTGTAACTATAAATTAATTATCACGCATTTTTCAAATGGAAAATATAATTATTAATATGTTTATTTTAAACTGTTATATTGAATAAATATTTGTACTTAAGGATAAAAATAAAGATGTTATTAAACTATGGAATATTATTTATAATATTGTTATTTATATATACAGAGTGATCGGTTCTGATATTTTTATTACTAAGCATTTTCCTGTCATACTCTTCGTCCCACTCAGGTATATAAAAAAGAGAATAACTTCCACAAAAGATATTATCAAGCAGTCATTTTCTTAATTATATAATTTTCTATTTTATAAATTAATTAAATATGTATGTTATCATTAAAAAAAAATAATTTAACACCCTTATTTATTATAAGATATGATCCTAATAGTAATTATTAGTTGACAAATCAAGAATTATATGTAACTAGAATTCAAAAATTATTTTTCCAACGTTGTATGTATTTTGCAAATAATCAAGTGGTTTATGATAAGCCAATCATTCTGTATATAAAGATTGTTTAATAAGTAAGGAAACAAGTTTCTATTGTTATCATTGTTTATAAAAATTTACCTATTTCTTTACTTATTGCACACTCTGTATATTGTATACTAATCAGTATATATTATATAAATAAAAACTATGTAATCATTATTTAAAAAAACGTCGTTTACGCGTTCATATTTGGTGAACGTCATTCATTTTTTTTTCAAATAAATCATGAACGTAAGAGAAATTCACATTTGTAACGAATTTATGACATTCACATAAATAACAATAATATTACATTGTCTACGAACTCATGACCAATTGACATTATGAACTAGTAAAAAAAAAAACTAAATAATAAAATATACTGCTTGTACGATAAGCTATTGTGTTATTACTCTGTTGTTATTCATTGTCGATTGTTGATTTAATTACTGGGACTCAAAATATGGGTCGGATAAAACAACATGCAAATTATTAGTGTATTATTTACTTGCTGCAATTTGTTAAAAATTATTCAGTACTATATGAGTGATTGCTATTGTAATGCTTTTTTTTTGTCCTGGGCCCCACAAAACTTAGTATTGGCATTAAATAATTCCAAAATTTTAGCAAGTGTTTGTGAATATTTGGAAATATTTTTAAGTACATAATAAATTGCGATTATAAATATTTGTAAAACTGTTAAAATTTTAAATAGTGTTAGAATTTAGAATTTTTTTGTAATGTAAGGAGTAAAAAAACATTAGAACTCTTTTTATAAATCAGGTAGAATTTGGAAGTAACTAGATTAAAATTCAAAAAAACTATACTGGCTACTGAATTTCGAGAAACGACCATATTTTATGAGGAATTTTATTTTAAGATAATAAAAATTATATTTTTAGTGAAAATTTATGCGCACAGGATTTTGACCATGTATAATACTTTTCATATGTTTTTCATTTTAAGGTTTCCCTTGACCCCATCATTAATGAAAGAAAATTTATTTAATGTATTTTCAATAAACATTACAGGTCATTTGAATGTCAATCAATGTTCTCATAAATATCACATGGGCTTTATATATCTATATAATAATCGTAGTTATTTTGACAGTTGGAATTATATTGTATGTCACTTAAAAAGTATTATAAATATTAAATTATATGTTTATTGATTTATCCAAAACATCATATTAAGATTTATGTATATTACTGATATAATATTTGTATTTTATATCAATTGAAATAATTAATCGAAATTATATTTAAAAAAATTAAATATAAATTTTGAATAATAATGTTTTACAAAATTTACAAATATTTGAAATTTTTTATGATGAATAAATATATAGTTATACTTATATTGTTATTATTAGATTACAACAATAAGTTATATTAAAATTAGTTTATATTTTAGCTTTGATGTAAAAATGTACTAATTTTACCATGATGTGTCTATGTTTTAGCTTAGATGCGAAGCTGAGAAAGTATTAATTTTATCATGGTGTGTTTATTTTTTTTTTTTGTGTCTGTCACTAATTTTTTTCAACTTTCACTGGACCGACTTTACTCAAGGATACGTCAAAATATCACAAATCGTATCTATTTGAAGACATTACCCTCAAAAATTGAAAATTGTGCCCTCGTTCTTCATAAATAGTGAAAATCCCCCAAAAAATTACGATTTTTAGAATCAGTAAATTTTGACATTTTTTTCATTTTTTTTTCCCTAAAAATTGCCATTTAAAATAATTCTTTTTTGTATTGAAACCTTAGATATTTCCCTTTCATTTGATATAAATTTTTTGAAAATCTGACCCTTTACCTGCCCACAGGGGGGATTCAAAATAGCAATTTCTGCACAAAATTTTAACTTTTTCAACTTAAGTTTTGAAAATGTTCCGGAAATACTTTGAGCTTCAAACATATGTTAAAATAAAGCTAATGTTAAATACTATAAGTTTAAATAAAAAAATTTGTCCCGACGACTTATCTGCTACACCCAGAGAAAAACCTCGATCTATATAATAAATTCATTGTTCAATTTGATAAATATATCATTACTATTGAATCAATGATATATTTATCAATATGATATTTTTTTTTCTTGTCTTGAACAATAATTATTTATAAGAATAGTTATTTTGTTCGTATTAATAAAACATTATCATAAACCCTTGATAAAATTTCTCTTTCAATTTTGATTGAGGTTTTTCTTTGGGTGTATGTGAAAATGGTTGCCGTAGTTAAAAATACACTATTTTTGTGTTAAAATTTTCGATTTCATATTTTATTTTTTTAGAACTTTAAATTACTATAACTTTTTGAAAAATGTATGGATCAATACAAATTTTTGTTTCTAAAAAAATTATTTACATATCTTTCTTCCGACATACTTTTTTTGTAAATCGGACCATTTCCATTTATTCAGGAGGGGTTTAAATTCTTAATACGAGTAGAACTTTTTCAAATTAACTTTTGAAAATGAATATTGTATTATTTTAAAAGCACAAGAACTCATTTATATTCTAATTACAAGTTTTATGATTTAGAAGTATATACATGAATAAATACTTATTATAGTAATTAAATTTAGTATAAAATTTATATGGAATAATTTAGTATTATAAGTTTTACGGATAAATTATAACAATGTATAAAGTTTATACAGAGTGATTTTTTTAATAATAGCCACTCTTATAAAATAAAAAAAGACCTAATTAAGATAATTAATAATAACTAATTATAATAAATAATTAATAATAAAAAAACCAACCCAACCAAGTTCGTAAACGTATCATGCACTAGTGATGGGAATTTCGGGTCAATCGAACGATCCGGATCGTTTGGATCGGATCGTTCAAATGACCCGTTCATATAACTCCTTCTTTCGTTCATTTCTTACGATCGGTCACGGTTCTTATCAATTACTCCTTACTATGGTTTTCCTGAACGAGTCGTTCAAATTCGCATTTTCGCCATGTAACATTACCGTGATATCAGAATTTTTACTGATAATACACTTGTATATTCGGGTTATATATTATTTTTTCAAATACAAATTACTTGAAATAACATAATATACTGTTATACACGAATATTTTTGTATAGAATAAAAACAAATAATTTATACTAGCGGATGAGTTGCGGTACATAAATCCATAGAATTTGTTTCTATAATAAGCGAAATCATTTAAATTATTTGTTTTCATAAAAGGAGTTTTATAGAGAAATTAATTCACCTAAATCAGATATTACAATTTACAGCAGCTATGACCAGATTATAAAAGAGTGAGGTGGTTTAATACCTCTCACAACAATTATATTAGTCTAATAGTCAATTTTTGTCCTAGTTGCTAAATTCACTAATTCATAGACCTATTTTCGCTTATAAATAATTATATGAATGTAATATTTATGAAATAAATAGCTATACAGGGTGATTTTTTTATCATAACCCACTCGATTATTTACAGAATAATAATAATTAAAAATTTTTTTTTTATTATTATCTTTAGTTACACATTATTCTTGAATTATTAACTATGTAATACTTTTTAAGTTCATCTCTTATGCCTAGTAAGGGTGTCAACTTTGTTTTTTTAAATGGTAACACATATTTTTAATTTAATAAAATGTTTGAGTTTTTAATTCAATAATAAATGGGCATTTGAATTTTTAATAAAACTTAATTTGTTTATTAGATATAAACATTTAAAGTTTCAACATTTTGAGTTAATATATAGGTATAATACACAAGGGATTATAAATACAGGTAGCTAATTGGTTTTTTATGATATTGCTATCACAGTCACGGATTGTTTATTATCAATTATGACTATCAATAGATATACTTTTTGTATTGTCAGTTAGTGTATTTATAAACTCACAACAATGTACTTTACTATCATTGATAATAACAATGCTGTNTTTACTTTCATTGATAATAACAATGCTGTGTACCTGCTAATATCGATGTCATAAAAAATCAATTAGCTACCTGTATTTGTAATCCCTTGTGTATTATACCTATATATTAACTCAAAAATTTGAAACTTAAAATGTTTATATTTAATAAACAAATTAAGTTTTATTAAAAATTAAAATGCCATTTACTATTGAATTAAAAATATGTGTTACCATTTAAAAAAACAAAGTTGACACCCTTACCAGGCATAAAGGATGAACTTAAAAAGTATTACATAGTTAATAATTCAAGAATAATGTGTAACTAAAGATANTAAGGTTTTAGTAATTCAAGAATAATGTGTAACTAAAGATAATAATAAAAAAAAATGTTTAAATTATTATTATTTTGTAAGTAATTGAGTGGGTTATGATAAAAAAATCACTCTGTATATTGATAATCAAAATTGTTCTTCAAATGAACAATATAGTAGGATACTTGAAATAATCTAACTGTATTAAACCTGCATGATTATGTTAGTAAAAACATGTCACAACTTTGAAAATTTAGTCTGCAGACCTACAATAAAAATGTTTTTATCACAAACCAAATAGTGTTGCTTTTAAACTCTCATTGGCAATAAGTATTTTTTTATTTAATTTTTTAAGAAAACATTATAAGTATATACTTATAAAGAATAGATTGTTGTTGTTTTTTTAAATGTTTATATTATAAGAATATAAGGTTAGGCATAGGTTTTAACCGAAGTGCAGGTAAACGTTCAGTAAATGAACGAATCATGAAACAGTGTGTCCGATATATTGCGTGAAATGAACGATATCTATTTTTTTTGCGATCCGGATCAACTCGTTCACTGATATGACCCGTTCAAAAAGACCCGTTCGTTCGTGAACGACCCATCACTATCATGCACTAGGTATAGCCGTGTTTTGTGGGCGGGCGGGTCGGACTAACGTTATACCTGAGGTATAAACGGCGGTAGGAATATACAGGGTGTTCAGTAAGTCAGGAAACGGGTTTCTATTGTTCTCATTGTTACAAACAATAGAATACCCGTTTCCTGACTTACTGAACACTCTGTATAATATTGATGACAAGGACGCGTGTACGGGTACGATAACTAAAAATAAATTTTTATAGGAATAGTGTGCCGTCGTGTGGTGAGCGAGGCGTGGGGTGGGGTGAATGCGTTATGACAGTCTAGTCTCAAGGCAATAGACGACGGAATATGCGATAACGCGTGGCGTTTGGAGAGTTACAAACATACATACATACATACAGGTGAAACTAATATAAGCGTGTTAATTAAAATAATTATGAATAAAAAATATAGTTTAAAAAACTAAAAAAACACGCTTTTAAAGCGCATCGAACTAAAAAGTTAAAAATAATTTTTAAAATAAGTTTAAAATAATTATGAACAAAAAATACTAGTATTATTGTGATAAAAGCGTCGGGCGCTCAATATACGAAAAATATGACACAAAGCACCCACGCTTTTATCACAATAATACTAGTATTTTTTGTTCATAATTATTTTAAAATTTATTTTTAACTTTTTAGTTCGATGTACTTTAAAAGCGTGTTTTTTTAGTTTTTTAAACTATATTTATTTTTTACTTTTTAGTTTCATGTTATGATAGTAGTTACTATCAATATCATGGTTGTTACGGGTAACGGGAAATCAGGGTTCGATTCTGGGGAGGGAGTCTGAGAAACGGCTACCACATCCAAGGAAAGCAGCAGGCGCGTAAATTACTCACTCCCGGAACGTGGAGGTAGTGACGAAAAATGACGATACGGAAATCATCCCTCGTAATCGGAATGAATACTTTATATCTCTTTATTAGAAAAAAAAACCTAATTAAGATAATTAATAATAACTGGTCAATAACAACATTTGGACCATTGCTTTGGAAGATATTCACTATTTTGCACCTAGGGAAAGGAGAAGAAAACCTGACAAATAACTAATAGAATTAGCAGCACTCATGCCTCTCCTCTAGTCAATATTTTAAAATGCTAATAACTTCCAAAGAATTATATCAACAGTTATCATTTTTTGATTTTTTAAATTAGTTAAATATATATGTTGTCATTTAAAAAAATAAAGTTAACACCCTTATAAGGTATAAGGGATGAATTAAAAATAAACTTAATAATTAATAAATCAAGACATATTTAAAATAAAAACAAAAACGAATTTTCTACAATAATTATTATTTTAAGAGTAATAAAGTGGCTAATTATTAATAGAACAATTTTTTTTGAGCTTTATACATTTTAATAATTTCTCCGTAAAACTTGCAATACAATATTATTCAATATAAATTTCATACTAAATTTAATTACTATAATATATAAGTATTGTACTATAATATAAGTATTTATTCGTGTATATACTTATAAATCATAAAACTTGTAATCAGAATATAAATAAGAAATTTTTGTTGCTTTTAAAATAATCCAATAATTCCTTCTAAAAATTATACATTACAGATTTGCATTGAAGCATTTTTTAAGATATCATCTATATTTGTCTTAACTATGCCATGTCACTAATGTGCCGCAACACCATTTTGCTGATTTTTGTATGTCAATTTTGTTGAATGATTTAACTTTCTTATAAAAAGTGTAATAAAAGACAAATTTCTTCAAAAACAAATAAAATAAAAAATAAATTTTTTTTTTAAATATAACATTTTTTTATACATATCTGACAAAAAAATGTTGCAACATACTTTTGTATAAATTTTGTACTTTCACGAAGATTCATGTTCGCGATTATACTTCAAGTCATTTCTGAACATCAATTAACAGTCACACGAATCATTATACGCAAGTATAAATTAACGTATTTGATTAATTAAGTTTTCATTAAAATCGACAATACTAATTATCATTACTGTTATATTTTTGAAAGTAAAGTTTGAATGAATTTATACTTTGTCAAATTAAGAGCCACGAGATATCATACTTCTGAGAAATGTTAAATAATTACTTTTGTAAATGGCTGAGTTACATGAGAGGATTCAAGATATAACTTAAGTAAATTAGCATTAACATTTTACTTGTTACTTAAAAAATATTTTATGTATTATAATTAGAGCGTATCATTTGAATGGTGGGCGAAAATTTTTTGGAACTACATTTTTTCGTTTTATTAGTATTTCTTGGTTTATTTTGGTCAACATTATTTGCTTGTTTGGCAACTCATATGATTTAATCTTGTGCAGATATGTGTGTGATTTTTCCGATTTTTTTACACTGTTCAAGTTTACAGCGGCCATTCGTTTGTGTAAATCATTTAACACAAGTTCATCATCTTTATGTGCACTTTTTTTCAATTGAATATCAGTTTTTACGTCTCCGTTTGGTCCTTGTCGTTTACACTCATTGTTATCTATTTTACACTGTTTAATTGGTACTTTCTTCTATAAAAATATACAAAAAAAGAATTATTAGATTCTTTTAAATATTAAAAGTATTAAATACTCATAATATTTAAAAACTTTTATGTGTACAATCTATAATTTAAACGGTTCACAGTATGTTACAATATTGATGATAATAACGTGTTATTAAAATCAATATAAATGTCAACCCACCTCAGCTTCTTCACTCGATAAACAATTATATGACGAAGTTTTGTTTGTTCTTCTTTCAAACTCGAATACTTTATACTCGTACTGGGTGTTTTTCATTTCGAAAAAATAAGGTTTTCTGAGTAATCTTTCGGCGGTAGACCGTTTCGACGGATCGTAAACAATCATGTCTTTGATGAGTTCAAAACCAGGTCGATAAGGTTGGAATACGGCCTGAAGACCAGTACCGGAATTGATCCGATCGCCAAAAATTACTTTACCGCAAATATATCGTTTAACGAACACATGAGACTGGTGTCGCTTAAATTTCTCGAGTAATCGGACATCCGGTTTTCCTAATATCTGTTCAATTCTCACCATTTGGTCGTACTCGTCAGAACCATCAAAAAGTGGTTTACTAGTGGCCATTTCATAAAGCACACACCCAGCTGCCCAGATGTCCATCTTTGTACCATAATGTCCACGTGTTAATAAACATTCTGGTGATCTGTACCATCTCGTGGAAACGTACTCGGTGTACTTTTGGCCATCTTTCATCGTTACGGCTGTACCCAGATCACCAATCTTTAAGTCGCGATGACATAGCAATATGTTTTCCGGTTTTATATCCCGATGAATGATGTTATTTTCGTGCAAGTACTTGAGGCCTTCCAACAATTGGTACATGTATATTTTAATACGGTTATCAGTCAATGGGCATTCACCAGACTCAATAACATCATACAGAGAGTTTTTCATTAATTCGGTAACTAACACAATGCGACCAGTGCCAATATCATGATAAGCGCTGTCTACTATCAATAAAAAAGGATGTCGCTCGATGATATTAGCTACGTTTACTTCATTTATAGAAGCCCATGTATCAGCGTCTATTGTGGGTCCATAATCATTCTTAAGAATTTTGGCTGCCATTTTACGACCATAGTTTTTTTCCACGCACTTATACACGTCTGAAAATGTGCCCTCGCCGATCTTTATATCCAAAAAATAATCTGAGTAAAAACTATCTTTACCATCAACTGGTATATCCAACATTTTTGCCGTATGATTTTGTGGCCGCTTTACTTGACTTATTCTGGATTGCATAAAACTGAAGAATTTTTATTGATCCATGTTAATTGAAATAATTAGTCTTTTTTAAAAGTTATATGCAACCCAGTATAAGACCCCTGGGTCATGAAATATATGTATATATATTTATAATATTTTCGCTTCTATTTGTCAGAAATTTTATGGGATTAAGAAAGAAAGATAAACAAAAAAGTAAAGTAACCATGCAAAATATATTTTTTTAAATTAAATAATAATGTGAATATTAGCCATATATATATTGTTATGGTGCAAAAATTGTATAATTTAAATTAATTATCCTGACTTCAGTTGGTCTATGTGCAGTAAGTGTGCAGTACGACCCAAAATATAAGATTAACTTATACACAAGTAAACCATTCTAGTAGTCAGTACCCAGTTCCCCCTAGACAGTAAGTAATTAATAAACTCATATTGAGCTTCTAATAATTATAATATATATTAATAGTGTGGTAATAGCATTGTTTGAATATGAAAAAATAAGTCCTTTAAAGTTTGGTCATAATTTATCAACTTTTACACGTGCCGAAGGAGAGTTAAAAATTGAACTTAAGGGGTTGTTTTTATATTTTTCTCGAAAAATATATAATGGTATGAGAAAAAAGTTATTTTGAACAATTTAAAACCAATTTACAATAAAATAATTTATGTTTTTAATTTTAGAGTAATGCTTTCAATCTAATATAATAATAGTTTCAAGTTCATTGTATGCAAATTTTTTTCAGTCTCTTTCTCTCTATCTTCTACATTTTTAATTTCAAATTATCATTGACATTAATCATTGAACCAGGACGACCTTTAGTTGGTTAAGCAATCAAAAAATGTTCATTTCTTCATTTTGATCAAATTTAAAGCATTTTCATGTGTAATGTCAAACAAGTTTTCTAGGTTGCTTAAAAATTCTACATTTTTATTTTTTTGAAAATCAGTATTTTTATATAATGATTTTTGCAATTTTTTCTAATCTTGGCGTAATTATTCAAATTTTGAAATACGATTTTTCAATCTTTGTAAGAATACGTTATTTTTACCAAAATATGATAGCTTTTTGTAAAACTAATGTAACATTTATTTTAACTTTTCGCATATTACGAAATGAAACAGCTAATTATCTATTATCTGGATTAAATTAAATACAATAAAAAAAAAGAAAAGGAAATTACTCCCGTAAAACAAAAACTATTTCGAAAAAATATAATCAAAATGTAAGAAACTAAATGTTTTTAAATATTTTAGTGCCAATATTTGTTAAATAGTAAATTATTGGGACAAAGAATCATTAGGTACGGAGGGAAAAATATTTTATTATTATTTAATGTATAAATTATAGACTAAACAAAATATATTATAAAATAGTAATTACATCAACTCAACTCAATTATTATTATAAGTAGTTTTGATTTCAAATGCTGCAATTAGGTCCCTACTAATAAAAAGTTCAGTTTAGGGAAGTATATGATTTTGCTATCCAAACAAATTATAGTTTCAATACGAAACTGAGAAGGTATTAACACAGACTATATGAAAAAAAAAAATAGAACACTCGGTCGAGAATAACAGAAAAAAATCAAGCTCACTGATTGGTAGCAGTCACGGCAGTGAAGACCGTTGTACAATTTCACATTACTTGAACGATAATTAATTATAACTGATCGTGTACTTACTTTTTTTAAATAACGTTTCGTCTAAATAAAAATTTCTTTATAAATGTTATCTGACATTACAAATATTATTGTGTTTAATTTGTATGAAAGTTGAAGTTTTGTGTAAAGTTTGTTATTTTATTCATTTTTTGTCAACGTTTAATTAGTTTTATCTATAATATGAAGCTGTAATTTCTGGTTAGTACATTTGGATTATCATTATGATGTATAATCTGAATTAAGTTTTAACTTTTTTGGAAGTATTTGCTGCTATTTGTTTATTAATCAAGTCAATTACACATTATTTATTCGTTTTTGATTGTAAATTGTAAATGTAAGAAAGAATATTAAAAATAATTTTATTAATACCAGTTACAATTTTAAATTTATAAGTTAAACGTTCTAAGGTGGAGAAGAATGGCAGAGAATAAGTATTTAACAAAATTTGTACACTCACGGATCTAAAAAAATGAATATGTAAAGGCAATTGTTTATTTTTATCATTATAACGATATCATTCTTTTTTCTTGTTCTTCAAATTTATGTGAGATTAATAATTGTAATTAATGCTAGTGATAAATATTTCTTACTTAGTATTATATAATTTTCTACTGTGTCATACCTAGAAAGTTGATCGATTAAATGAGTAATAGTCTTACCCATTTCTTTAATTTTCCGTTTTTCAGATTGTTGTTTTGTTTTTAATTTCAGTTTCCTTGGAGTATTGTTTGATAGGATAATGGAATTTAAATAATCGAAACACTTGATTATGTAAAAGTTCATTGTCTCTTTAATCAATCGATTTACTCCTATAATAGGGAAGTCCAAGGTTCAGACGTTGAAATTCGAACAAAATTCTATGATTTCCTGTCGTCTTTAAAAAATTACGTTGTCTAAAATTAAATAAATAATTGTTATGAATAATACTAAAACTGTTAATAGTATTATATTTTTATAAAATTTTAATTATTTTAGGTATAGTAAATAATTAAATGAAAATTTTAAAATTTTAATTTTTAATTAATATTATTGAGTCAATCCATGCCAAATCATCCAGAAATGATTTTACGACCACCTTATTATTTTCTTAAATTTTCAAGGTTTATTTTTTATGCAATATTTAGATTAAATATTTCTTTTTTAATAACTTTCTCATTTATATGGCTATTGATAAAATCCAAAGTTTCCACTGGGTTAATAAACAAGTCACTCTTCTTCATTTTGTTATTTATTATAAATAGACGATATAATTAATTTTCGATCGTTTTTTCTCCTATAGAAATTTTATCTCAGAGTTAATAATTAACATTATAAAAATTAAGAATTATTTAATTTTCGTGACTAATTTAGGGATTTTTAACCATGAAAAGGTAATAAATTAGGCTAAATGAGGGATTATGGGTTTAATACCTCAATTTAATGATGTATTAAAATAAATTATTTCCATGATTGTGATTTTATACGAAATTTCATGATAATAATGTTGCAGCATATTTAATAATAAAATAAATTAAAAAAATGTTTGCACTCATACAAATGGTTGCACTGATTTAACTGCTGCCAATCAGAGTATTGTTTTATTATCAGGCCGGGTGATCTATGTGTTTTCATATAGTCTATGGTATATGGGAGCATAAAGGGAGGGACATAAAGGGCATATGCCTTAGGTATGGTAATTTTATGTTCTGTCACTGCTTTTGTCAGCTTTACAGAACTGATTTTTTTTAACGATATGTTAGAGGATCACAAATCTTATATAGTTTAAAACATTCTCTCAAAAGTTGAAAATTTTTTCCTCAAATTTCAACATTTTAAAATTTGTTTGCATATAATTACCATAATTTTTGACAAATACAAAAAAATTAATAGAATGTTAGTACAATTACACAGTTAATTTCAATTACATCGAAAATGCACTTCACTCTTTTTGGTATTCAACTATAGAAATAATTTTTTTTATATTCAATGAATAATTAAAAAAACATAAAGACAAAAACAAAAACAGAGATAACAATAAAAACAATAAAATACTAAAGACCATATGTCTTTAATATTTTTAAAATAAGGCATACACGAATTAAAAAGGTGTGTTTAATTCTTATTCGAATAATATTGACTTCATCACGAATGGTATTGATGGGTGAGTAACATTTATGAAAAGATTTTTTTATAACTTAATGCATTGTTCAAAACGTTTTCAAACATTTCATTTGTAAATATTTCTGTCTCTTAGATTACCTCTTTTTGAATTATGTTCTCAAGATGTTTTTACTCCGATTAAAATTATTTGGTTTTATAAAATTAAATCAAATATTTATTTTGATGAATCAACTAATATTTTGCAAGTAGTTTAAAAGTTACCATAATAGATTTTTCAAAATCATATTTCACTGAATAGTGAAGCTTTAACTACACGTAATAGCTTTACTAACTAGATATACATCTTAGCTATACATTCTATTTATGGGCTTAGTTATGGGACTAATTATAAATAATAGCTATACACTTCTACTGTATAAAAGGTTAAGTTAAGTTTATACCCAGAAATTTTAAATATTCACATTTTGCATTATAAAATAATAATAAATATAAAATTTATATTTACTCTTTCATTGTCTTTTAATAAAGTCAGTTTAGCCTCTTGGGTTTAGATTGTCGCGCTATATTAAAAAAAAAAATCATTATATTATGATTATCTACTGTGTTTTCTACCCTCTAATTTATATTTCGAAGTTCTTCAGCTATTCTTGTCCTATATTGTCTGATTTCTACTGGATCTTTAAGTCTATCTAAATCTTTGTATTTGTTTTATTCCTACCTTTATTCCTCTTTCAGTTTACCGATAGTTTTTCAATTAGGGTCGCTACTACCAAGTAATGGTCAGTATCACCATCTGCCCCTCGATAGCTTCGAACGTTATTAAACCATGAACGATGCAATTTATCAATCGTAACGTGATCGATTTTTGTTTTTTGTTGTCGCATCCGGGGAGACCCATGTCTGTTTGTAGATTTCTTTTCTCTGAAAGTAGGTACTACTGATGATGATATCGCGGACACATCGCAAAACTTATAAAACGCGTTGCATTATCATTGGATACGGTGTGGATGCTTTCCTTGTCAATTGTAAATACATATTTTTGCATTCATGTCTCTCATTATTATTTTAATGGCGCATCGTGGGAGTGAATCATATGTCCTTTCCAGTTCTTCATAAAAAGCGTCTTTGGCTTCTACGTCTTTATCTTCAGTCGGTGCGTGGCAATTAATTATTATTATATTCTGGCCGCTAATTCTTAGGCGGATGAAGCATATTTGTTCATTTATGACTTCGAATCTACTGACGTTTGTTAATAGTCTATTGTTTATCATAAAGCCGACTCCGAATTCATGTCTCTTATATCCACATTCACTGTAGAAGATTGTTGTGTTTTTTATGTTTGATGCTGCCATTACCCGGCCATCTCATCTCTTGTAATGCTATAATTTGCAAATTATATTTTGCTATCTCATCATTAATTATTTTCAATGCTCCTGATTTAAAGAGAGTTCTAATATTCCAAGTACCAATCTGTAAATTCCTGATGGTTTTTCTATTTCTGTTTCCATTTCTGTAATCCTTAATCAGTGTCCGATGCTTGTTTAGAAGTTTCTTAATAATAAGGTTATTTCAGAGTGATGGCGTGTTGGCCCATCGTCAAACCTTCATTAATGAATGGCCAAACATTGTGGTGATGATGCTTCAGTGACGAGATCTTAGTGTCCGTCTACTTACCTGAGACTGCTCAAGGCCTTTCAGGCTACACTATCATTGGTTAACTTAAGTCCGCAGAATTGTCACACCCGTTACCCAAAAAGGGTACACCATGCGGGAAACTTATATTTCCATAATCATTAAATTTACCATTATGTTTTTCTAAAATTATTTCCATTTTCAAAATTTCCAAATCGCTATCGTATTTTCTCAAATTTGTATTTTTTTCAATTCTTATCCAATGACATAAATTTATTAATTTTTCCATCTGGTAGTCCTTTAAAAAAATACTCTATATGTTTTTACGACATTATACCTTCAAACCTGCGACATACTGCTACTACTTTTACTAAATATTTTTTAACTGATTCACTATCCGTCATATTCATCATTATTAAATTTTTGTTTTATTTAATTTAGATTATTGTAAGAGTTAAAATTAATTAATGACAGTTTAACATCTTCCCAAGTTAAATTTATCGATCGATATTCTATAAATTCAAATATTTTAAGTGCATGATCCTGTAAATATAAGGGTAACATAGAGAGTTATTTATTATCATCCTATTCATTCGTTTTCGCTACGCGATCAAAATTTTTAAGATTTTTATCTATATCTGTTTCCACATCTCCCGAATATGATAACGGTTTATTTGATAAAATGTGGCATATTTTTATAAATTATACACTTATAAACAAAACCAAAATCATAGAAATTATTATTACGCCCAAACAGTAATTGATATTCAAAAAAAATAATTATAATATTAATAACAAAAAATTTTACTTAAATAATCTGACTGTAATTCGTGTACACTTTAGGGGAATCGACTTTGTATATGAGTGCCTTAAAAAGATAGAAAGTATACCTCGGAACTCGATTAAAATACAAAGACCGGCGTCTCCACCATATGTTAGGGACTAGTTAAATACTTGAGGATCTTGGTCAAAACCAAGAATCGGAGGGTACCCGACGCTTGCACAAATATAGTCCCTATGTCCTTAAATGAGTTTAAATTACTTGAAAGAGACACAGGAAATCGTGTACCTTAGTTACAGGGGATAGATTATTAAATAAAATTAGACGGGCACTCAAACACAACTGCCCTTTGTTAGTTCGACGTCAGTAGCTCCGGGCTACAGATGAGTAGAATTGACACATCATCTCCCTCTATGCTAATCAATATGTATTACGAATTAAGTAAATTGAAATAAAACGTATGCAATATAAGTGGTAGGAACATAGTAATAAATGTTCTTACAGAACTATTATAAGTTTAACTTAACATATCATAGATAGTTAAAACAAAATTTAGAAATCGTAAAAATAAAAAAATATATATTTTATAGCTTGGATGTGAAGTTGAAGAAGTATTAATTTTACCATGAAGTGTTTAAGTTTTTTGTCTATTACTACTTTTCTCAGCTTGACCGTTTTTTTGTTAAAGGATCAAAAATCGTATCTAGTTGAAGATATTACCCTTAAAAATTGAAACATTTCCCCTCATTCCTCGTAAATACGTTAAATTCTCCTAAAAATTACGATTTTTAAAATATTTTTTACTTAAAACTGTTATAACTTTTTTTTAAAATGAATGAGTTAAAACAATTTTTTTTTATAAACACATTAGGTATATTATTATACCCATATAAGAATATATTAAACATCTGAATTATATAAGTAAATAGGTACTCCATATAACCCGTTTTTACAACGTTTTTTATGATAGTGATTTTAATCACTGACAGATACCTGTCCAAACTATGGTACGTCTTCACTATTCCGTGATCCCATTATGCTGGGTTTCTTTTTATTTTAACAACAAAATATTGAATTTTTATTTAAAATCGCTATTACAGTTTTTGTAGAAACTTAAAAGATAATAAAGTTAAGTTTAATTATATTTTAAGAAAAGAGCAATATTTTAAGAAAAATATACAATAAAATGAATATCAATCCCTTTGGTCAAATTTATAATTCTATTGCGGCATTTGTTAGAATTGATGGACCATGACCATACTTTGTAAGACTGTGAAATTGAAAACACACATTACATTTTTATACAACTGTATTTAATATTGAATACAAATGATATTGTTGGGAAATATGGAAAATAGTCCTTAAGAATGAGTAAGTATGGTAAATGTAATATACTGTTTCTGCTTGGAAATTTATATTAACAAAAATAATTTAAATTGATGTTATTTCTAGATTATTTTACCTCAAGTTCAAGTAGTTTTTAATATAATTTAACCTCTGTCAATACTCAACAATACACATTATTGACTCAGGATGATTAATTTGTCGAGAAAAACATTTAATTTATAAAACACTATTTGTTGGTATGTTTATTCTGTAATAAATGTCTAGGGTTTGTATTTTAAAGTGATTAAAACTTTTAAAGAAATATGCTACGTTTGCTTTTCTTGTGGTGAACACAGTAGAAGCAATTTATTGAATGATAGGATAAGTTTACAATGAAGAGCAAAATTTGGATGGTAATATTCTTGTTTACAAAATCAATATATGTTTACCACAGCTATAAATTCAACTCAGCTTTGAAGGAAACATCACCACAGCTAACTGTTGATATGTTATCCGGCTATATAAATAAAACATTTGGACCGGAACAGCATTGTTTGTGGACAATTATCAACAAAAAAAATTCGAGTGTATCTTTAGAAACTAATATTTTATATAAAACTCTTACCGATAGTTTTGTTAAAAGCACACTAATGATTACAGTTATCAACTCAACGAATAAATTTAAACATAAAGAAAATGAACAATTTTGTGCAGCTCTTGTGGTTATTGTTAAAAGTGAAGTTGAAGTGGAGGACGCCGTAGAAGAGTTTAGACACAATGAGGCCGAAAGGATGTTACTGGTTATTTTACGTTCTACGAAATTTTCATTAAAAAAAACGGTGAATGCTATTAATTTTATCATTTTCATAAATGATAGGAATAGCTGTGAAATTATTTCCATCTTTGGGTTAGACCTTGTTAGTATATTATTAGAAAGGTTATCGCTAGGTTTACTAGTAAACTTTTTATATAACTATATTAGGTTATATTTATAACTTAATTATAATTCAACGATCTTTTTTTTAAATTGTTAGTGAATTTAATATAGTAATAATATTAAAGTACTTATATTTACAAAGTATTACAATGAATAATATCAATACTATGTACATGTATTTTTAAATAATTTCATTGTATACAGGAATAAATGATAAAAGTATATTAATGTTTTAAAATTTAACACTTCACTAATAAAAAATAAATGGTTATTTTATCTATAACTAGTTTAAATTGTATGTGAAAATAGTTATTTAAAAATACATTTTTATAAAATAATAATTTTGAGGACAAAATAACAAAAATTAAAAAAAATGTAATATTATTAGGAAATTGTCAAAAATGTACATATTATTAAATAACTTCAAATATTACAATAATATTAATTAGGGTCTCAGAGTTATAATACTAAAATTTCAATATCTAGATAAAATATCACATTTCACAAAAAACGCTTATCCAGGTGCACACCTTTACGTACTCCTATTTACATAAATACATATCTTTGGTAACGTGATAAAACATCACAGAAAATTCCTTAGTATATATATGTATTCTGAAAATATATTTATAAAATATAACGTTTGAGAGGCACATTATAGATATTTAAAAAAAGTAATTTTTTTAAAGCCGTAAGAACAATAATTCAATATAACATTCATATTTTTTTAGTACACCCCTGAGTATTTCAAGTATAAAGATCTCATTATGGTTATAGTTGATTGGGAAAAAGAAACGGCATATCGATTGGATTTGTATTATAAAAATCTCATAAAATTTTCTTTGAAACAAGAAAATTGGTTTAATTATGTGAGTTAATATTATTTCTTTAATTTAATTACATTTTTTCGACATTTTAGTAAGAGAGAATAATATTTATACTTTTTTAATCGATAAAATTGCAAATATGAATTTTCAATCTAAATATTTAAAAAATAAAGTTAAGCCATTAAAAAAACGTATTTGTGATAATTAATATACAGAAACTTAATGGAGAAAGAAAAATAAAAAATTTCCATGGTGCTAAAGTAAAAGTATTTGCATTTAATAATAGTTTATTCAATACCGTCGATAAAAATCCAATTACTGGAAACTTAGGTAAGAAATTATAAATTATGATTATCAAATATAAACGTTTAATATATTTTAATGATTATTTTTTAGAATTGATTGACGGCGTTGAAGGTTACTTGTTTAATGAAATATCTCGACTTACAAACATAAAAATTGAAGTAATTGTACCAATAAATAATTCTGATAAGTGGGGCATAAGATTACCAAATGGGTCTTACACACTAGGGGCAACAAGAAGATTACAAACTAAAGTGGTCGACATTGCCCTTGCTTCATTATGGATCGAATATTTCAAAATTAATTCTGTAGAAATGTCTCACTACTGGTCGGAGGAATGTTTAAAACTACTTGTACCAAAACCTCCGTTAACAAGAAACAAATGGGATTTATTATTCAAGCCGTTTCCATTGAGTATATGGTTACTATTATTCGCAGTTACGTTGTTAAATATTTTAACCTTATGGATAGTTGCTGTTATACAACGAAAAATAAAATATAAGCACATTGACGGTAAGTTAATAGGTAAAATTATTATTGATTAATATTACTCGCACACCAACGACCTAACCCGTAACTCGACGTTTCTTCGACAAAACGTCCAGTACCGACCAGTCCCTCTATACTTTTCATGTTTCTCTTTTATATTCTTTTTACCATCATTATTAATTTGCTTACCTCGCATTTCCCTTTTATATGGAATTATTTTATTGTTTAAGAGTTCAAAAATTGCTTACTATTGTTGTAAAGCTTATATTATACTAAAATCGACGTAATTCAATACTTCCTAAGCTATTTACTACATAATGATAGCAGAATTTCAACGAGAAATAAAAAAATGTTCAAAATTATCACTTGAGTAAAAGAGTGATGGTAAATTAAAATAGTAAAACTCGTACTATTTGTAATAACCCATAAAATACAATACGTAGTACATTATTGTATAAATTAAAACACATTAAAATTTGAGTGGTGTAACAACCCCTAGTCTTTTATATTCCCTAGAGAAATCAAATATCAATTCAGTGTTATTTTAATATCATTATTTCTTTAATCCTTGAATAAATATTCATATATGAGAATATTTTTATTGAATTAACGTTAATTAAATCAACGCACCAGTTTTAAACTGCAATAACTCAAAAAATTTTAATTTTAAGTTTTTATTTTTCTAAGTTGAAGTTTCATTATTCAACATTAAACGTTTACAAATTCAATTCAATATAACTAAGTAATTTTCTAAATTTTTTTAAAATTGAATTTTACATTAAAAGTAACATTAAAATTGTGTAGAATCATTACTAGAAAATTTGATTTTTTAGTTTTTGCAGTTTTGGACAGTTCAAAATGTTCTATAATAATGAGACGCTGAAAAAATTATAATAAATCATTATAATAATTCTCAAAAAAATACTTTATTTAATTGTATTATACAAAGGTTGAAAAGTAACATTAATATTCAATTAATAGTGTTTACCAAACTTTTTTTTTGATTGTACGTATATAACTTTAATCTTTTGTGATAAAATAAAGTACATTTATTAATTTTTTCAACGACTGATCACAGACGCAAAATTTACTGTAACCTATTGGGAAGACTTTATCGTAATTTTTTAATAAATATTCTTTACATATACTTTCGTTTTCCGGTAACGGAGTGACTATCTACTACTTTCTATAAAAATAGATAGTTTAAATTAAGTTAGCCCTTTTACTAAAATAACAATTTTGTTCGTATTACTAATATTGAGTTTCATTGTGTTTTTTTAATAGCTTTTACTTCACTATCATCTTCAATATTTTGGTTATTGGGAATCATGTTTTTGGCAAGTTTTCCTGTGCATACTCATAGATTAGGTCCAATAAGACATTTGCTAAACTGGTGGTGTATCTTTATATTTATAATTGCAATAGCATTTTCTAGTGTTCTTTATTCTTACATTACTTCACCTGAATATACTAATCTTGCGACAAGTATTGAAGAAATGGAGAAGGAAGATTATACTTGGGGTGGACTTATCGACCACGCGACTTGGACATTTGTTTTGAAAATAGAAGTAAGATAAATGAAACTTGAGATTTACACATTTATTTTGCTCTGAGACTATAAAACTTAAAATAGAACATAAACAATTTGTTGAAAGATCTTTTTGATCCGAAAAATATTTTTATATAATATTATATTTTATCGGTGGATAAACTCCTGAGCAGGGACCGACTGGTCACGAAGACAAGGGGTAATTGCTCCTTCGGCCATTGTCGATAAGCGCTACTATGATAAGTGTAAAACGGTTTATAAAATCAAGTTATGCTCATCAATTCTTTCTATAGAGCGATACAAATATTTTTTTAAATGAGCTAAGTCACTATAATTAATGATCCCTCTGGTCCGTTAACCTTCTTGTTTACCTTATAGGACTTAGAAAGTTAGCTGTAATCGTAATAACAAATTAATCTTTTTTTTATAGAGTTTTTTTACAACAAGATTTTACACAATTTTTTTTTTTAATTTAAAAAAAAATTGCCAAATTAATTCCTAAAACCATTAATGTACAATTACTAGTTCTGAACTTTGGTACACTCATGTACCTATCTACATAAGTAAACTTTTACTAATTCTTCTAAATGCAAAATTTTATATTTTTTTTATGTGCTAATATTTATCACCACTAGATTCAGAATTTATAAAATATGATTTATAATAAGGCTTTTTATTTTTGATGTTATAGAATCCAATACATAAGAAATTCAGTGTTAGATTTATACCGGAAAAAAGTATAGCTGAACGTATTGATCGATTGGTAAATGGAAAATATGCGGTTTGCACTAAATTTATTAACGGAAAATATTTTATGGAGATGCAAGATTTACCACCATATCTGCTGAGTGATTTAAGAACATCAAGAGAATGTTTGAACTCGTTTTATATTGGAATAGGTTTTACAAAAAATTCTCCGTTTTTAAAACCGGCTAACATAGTAATACGACATTTATTAGAAAGTGGTATCATTAACTATTGGATGAATCGAATTTTTGAAAAAAAACTGCCCTTAAATACATTTGATCGAATTTTCGAACAAAAACCATTAGCCGAAAAGGATAGTGGCCCATCGCCACTCACTTTTGATCAATACAAAGTTGTTATAGTTGTATGGTTAATCGGTTGCATTTTGTCAAGTACAACTTTTATTTTTGAATTAAAATATGGAAAGGTTTGTGTTAAAGATAAAAAAAAAAAAATATTGTCTCGTAATAGTGAAAAAATTCCAAAACTTTTTCATGGAAGTGAAACTTAATTTATGTTAATAAAAATATTAAGGAGCATGAGAACAATGTGCATACTGTGCAATTACCTTCTTGCTTCTTCCTTTTCCATCTTGTTGCTAAAAGTTATTAATCTTTTATTTATATACCGTAATGGTAAAATTATTTTTATTATTAACATTTATTGTTAATTTATAATTATTTTAGACATCGTCGTTTTGTTGTTCGGTAAGCAAGTATGTTTTTTTTCGTTCCACTATAAAGTTTTATTATTGTAATAATTTTATTTTCTATTTTTACTATAATCAATAAATAAATTATACATAGACATAAAACTAATTTGTTAACTTAGGTAAAATAATTACAAATTATGATTATCAAATATAAACGTTTAATATATTTTAATGATTATTTTTTATAATTGATTGACGGCGTTGAAGGTTACCTGTTTAATGAAATATCTCGACTTATAAACATAAAAATTGAAGTAATTGTACCAATAAATAATTCTGATAAGTGGGGCATAAGATTACCAAATGGGTCTTACACACTAGGGGCAACAAGAAGATTACAAACTAAAGTGGTCGACATTGCCCTTGCTTCATTATGGATCGAATATTTCAAAATTAATTCTGTAGAAATATCTCACTACTATCTTAGTCAATAAATTATTGACATAAAACTAATTTGCCATAAAGCATTTAATAGATATTAAACATTCAGTTTTAAAACATATAAAACCATGACTTTTTCACTGTGTTGAGAATCATCTATCACCTTTTCCTCATTGGCACAACCGTTCCTAGTAATTCAAAAAATTACATTACTGTAATTGTCTAATATTTTATTATTTATTATAATGCTTAAATACACCAGAGACTGATGCATGGTTGCCAAGATCTTCTAGTTTCATTTTACAATACGATGTAATCTATTGAATCTTAAGTTTTGAAATTTAGTTGTGGCCTTAATGTTTAGAATCTAAGTATTATCTCTTGTCCATTGCATCATATCGAATCAGTCACGAGCACATAATACAAACTGTTGCTTTTTCCGGTAGACTTTTTTATAAACGTCTTCCGTTATAACCTTTAATTTTCTTTCTCGAGGGCATACATTAATAGCAATTTTTTAGTCAATGTCATGCGCGTTGGCGGTTCCACTTAAGTTGCAAGACAGTACGTTGTGTTGCCTTCCAAAGCTCCTGAACGTTAGGTAGTCTCGTATGGTCTTAAATATTAGCTTTGATGCAAAGCTGAGAAGGTATTAATTTTACTATAACGTTTTTTCTTTTTGTCTGTTACCATTTTTTCTTAGTTTTCACAGAACCGATTTCTTTCAACAATACGTCAGAAAATCGCATATTGTATCTAGTCGAAGACGTCGTCCTCAAAAATCGAAAAAATTCTTTCTTTCCCTGTAAATGAAGGAAATCCCACCAAAAAAATAAGATTTTAAAAACTGTTTGGATCAAAATGATTTTTTTTATAGATACCTTACCTAGTTACCTATTTTTTCTTTATTTTTCGTCGCCTTAATCTCAACTATTTGGGGTCGACCACCATTATCCTAAACTTTCCCTTGACACGATCTTCCATATCCTCTACGCTCACATCAGCTGTCCTCATATCACATTCAATAACATCTCTCCATCTTTTTGGTCTTCCTCTACCTCTTCTTCCTTCAACATTCATTTTTACGGCTTCCGATTCTTTTCTTCTCATAACATGACCAAACCATCTAAGTCTATTTTCTCTCATCTTATCCACGATTGATGCTATACCCATACTCCCTCTTATATGCTCATTTCTTATACTATCTTCTCTAATTATTCCACTTATCCATCTAAGCATTCTCTTCTCTGCTACACTCATTTTCTGCTCTACTTTCTTATCAACCACCCAACACTCTAAAACATACATCATAGCTGGTCTCACTACAGTCTTGTGAAACTTTCAGCCTCATTGGAGTTTTTTTATCGCATAAGGTACCATACGCTTCTCTTCACTTCAACCACCCGCAATTAATACTGGTCTTACATCCTCGTCAATACCACCGCTCTTTTGCACACCTGATCCTAAATATTTAAAACTCTCCACCTCTCCAATCACGTCATCGGCGATT
Organism: Daktulosphaira vitifoliae; assembly: GCF_025091365.1. Taxonomy (NCBI): domain Eukaryota; kingdom Metazoa; phylum Arthropoda; class Insecta; order Hemiptera; family Phylloxeridae; genus Daktulosphaira; species Daktulosphaira vitifoliae. The sequence continues at coordinate 14,051,838 of NW_026099573.1, forward strand.
GTCACTGGTCTCCTCATTTCATATACTTCGTGTTCTCCTTTATCAAACTCGTACTCTATATACTCTGTCTTACTCTTACTTATTCTTAAAACCTTTTCTTCAAAAGCTGATCTCCACACCTCTAGCCTTTGATTAATTTCCTCCCTATTTTCTCCTATTAACACTGTATCGTCAGCAAACAACATGCATCACGGGATAATTACCTATCTTTTGGTATATACGAGATGTCTTCAGAAAATAATGGGAATTTTTAAATTTCATGTTTGGAGAGTCCGATTACCAAATTTTTTTTTCATAATATTGGTACACATGTCCCTAAAGTGTAATAAAATGTTTAGCTGGATTCACTTTTTACTTTGTCAGTGTTAGTTACTAAAATTAAACCTGTTTTTATGAGATCGGCGAATTTTGTTTGTTATAAAAATTGATCAAAGGATTTGTATTAAAATTCGCGTAAAAAATGAAATAATGTGTATACAATTTTTAACATTTTACTTGCGCATAGGATAAAATAAAAAATTAAGGATTACTATATTTTTTATAATACAATATGAACGAGTATATAAATTGAAACAATGATACATAAAAATTATATTAAAAATTACAAATAGTTTTTAAAGTTATATGAATAAAAATTCTTTCAATGATTGTAATAATATTTTAATAAAAATAAAATCACTGATAGCAATTAGGAATATTCATTAATATAAATGTCATAAAATAGTAAAGAAAAATGTTTGTCTTTTAATTGTATAATTCGAGCTATTGAATTATAAAGATTGATTTAGAAATTTTTTTTTATTTGTCATAAGTTCATTCTGAGTGACTACAATTTTTGAATAAGATTACATTTAATGACATAGAAGTGGATTTTTCATTACTATACTTGATACTTTATTGGAAACTGTTATCATTTGTTTTTTTTAAAGCATATAACATGGTTTCATAAACTAAATATTAATTAAAACATTAAATTTTGGTAAACAATAAATAAAAAAATATTACATCATCTAGAATTATACAGGCAATCATATCAATAATTTGACCAATTTCAATATAATCACCAGAATACTTTATATAAAACCATAGTAAAAGCAGAAACATTGCCATGCCTGTACATAGATTTGTAAATCTAGTAATTGAATATGCACCCATGAAGTTAAACACTCCAGTAATAATATAAAATATAACAGAAATTAAATAATATACAGCTATTGTGCGCAAAGATTTAAATATATTTTTGTGTTCATTATAAGATTTGAATTGTAAGTATTTATTCTCAAAGTTCTAAAAATTAATGTTCAGAACAAAAAAAAAAAATAAATAAAGATATAATATTTTTAATAAAATAAAAATAATATAAAAATTAATACTTTTTCTATTTTTTCTTTAAACATTTCAGAATATTTATTTATACCCATTATTTTATACTTCATAAACTGTTCAAACACTATCTCTTTTATTTTTAAATGTTTGGCTTCAATATAATCATATATTAAATATGTCTTGTTATCATCATAATTAATTTCCATCCATTGTTGATACAATCTTCGGGTTGAAGCTAAAGCAGACAAATTGCCGACCTCTGCAATGGCCTAATCAATAAAATTTAGTAAAATAAATTTCATAATCATAATATACATACACACACACATAGAATAGAGGGCTAAAGAAATAAATAAATAAACATGGATATTTGTATAGGGCTAAACTCCTATCCTTCAGATGGTTATGCCAATGATGTGAAATCAATTTTCAATAAGTGGAAATTTTCCTCAGCATAGGCACAACTTGGATACAATTTTTATTGTCATAAATTAACTTTCCCCTTAAAATTATATATATATAATTTTTTTTTATATAGAAAGAAGTACAATAAACTTTGCTATCACCCTACCAAATTCTTGGGTATGTTCATGATTCATGATAAATATTTTAATAATTTCAATAAGTATAGATTTAGGTTTCAGCAATTCAACTCCAGTAAAAATATTCATGTAAGATTTGAAGTAATAAATTGACTTTTAAGCTCCTAATTTTTTATCAACAATTTTTTTTAGTATTAAATTTTCAGGCTTGGATATCAACATTTTTAGATTTGGTTTAAACTCAGCTTCAATTTCTAAAAAAAAAAAATTGTTAGTTTCTTTTTTTAATTTACATTAAATTAATGCCTATATACTAAAAAGTTTTTTATCGAAGTTAATTGCTATTTTAGCTTCGATGCGAAGCTGAGAAGGTATTGGTTTTACTAAGATGTGTTTTTTTTTTTTTTTTTTTTTTTTTTTTTTTCTGTTACCACTTTTTCTCAGCTCTCACCGAACCGATTTCTTTCAATGATACGTCAAAAGATCACAAATCGTATCTAGTCGAAGACATTACCCTTAAAAATTGAAAAAAATTCCCTCGTTCCCCGTAAAAGGGGGAAACCTCCAAAAAAATTACAAATTTAAAAATCGCTAATTTTCGAAATTTTTTCAATTTTTTTTACTTAAAAGTGCCATAACTTTTTCAAAAATAAACATATCAATATAATTCTTTTTTATATAGATGCATAATATCATTACCTTTCATTTGGTATATTTTTTTCATAAATTTAACCCTTAACCTGCCCACAAGGGGGGATTTAAAATGACAACTTTTTCACAAAAAATTAATTTTTTTAACTTAAATTTTGAAAATGTTCCGGAAGGTCTGACACTTTTATATATATCTTAAATTAAAGCTAATGTAATATGCTTTATCATGAAAAAAAAAAATTTCGGACTTTATCTTATCTTCATGGTGAAAATGGCTACCGAATGCTATTTTTGTGTGAAAATTTTCGATTTTGTATTTTCCATTTTTAACTTTATTATGCTATAACTTTTTGAAAAATGTATGAATCATTACAATTTTTTTATGAGAAGTAGTATTTATATAGATCTTTCATTCGACATACTGTTTTTTTAAATCGGACCATTTCCCTAAATACAGGGGGGATTCAAAACATAAAAATGCATATAGAAAGTAGAACTTTTTCAACGTAACTTTTGAAAGTGTTCCGGAAGGTCTGACACTTTTATATATATCTTAAATTAAAGCTAATGTAATATACTTTATAATGGTAAAAAAAAATTTCGGACTTTATTTTATCTTCATGGTGAAAACAGACATTAAACTTAATAAAAAAAATACGATTTTTGTAAAAAAATTCTTTTTTATATTTTTAACTTTATAATGCTATAACTTCTCGAAAGATGTATGGATCAATATAATTCTTTTTTTTGTAGATGCATGATGTCTTTACCTATCATTTGGTATATTTTTTTTATAAATCTGACTTTTTACCTGCCTACAGGGGGGGATTCAAAATGACAACTTTTTCACAAAAAATTGACTTTTTCAACTTAAATTTTGAAAGTGTTCCGGAAAGTCTGACACTTTTATATATATCTTAAATTAAAGCTAATGTAATATACTTTATCATGGAAAAAAAAAATTTCGGACTTTATTTTATCTTCAAGGTGAAAATGGCTACCAAATGCTATTATTGTGTGAAAATTCTCAATTTTATTTTTTACATTTTTAACATTATAATGCTATAACTTATTGAAAAGTGTATTGATCAATATAATTTTTTTATGGGAAATACTATTTTTTAATAATCCCTTTTTCATTCGACATACTTTATCTTAATCAGGATATTAATAAGGAACTAGCAGTTTATGAAGCTTTTGGAATAATCCACCAATTTTTTAAAATTAAACACTATCTAAAGATTTGCATCGAAGCGTTTTTTTTTGATAGTGATTTTAATCACTGTCAGATATCATTATACTTGATCCAACTATGCCACGTCACCACTGTGCCGCGACCCCCCTGTGCTGGGTTTTTTATTCTATGATGGTATATTATACAACAACTTATTACAGAAAAACAAGATTGAACATGTCATTTATGTGACTTGATTTCCAGATTATCTGTATCTCTTAACTGAAGTCTCTTTTGCAAGATTTGTTGTTCTCCTTCAGCTTCAGAAGGGAAACTCCACTTCCTAATAAGAATTTGTAAAATGTGGAATAGTTTTTTAGTAGTATCCTCAAGTGCTAAACACCGATACTCTGTGAATATCTGAAATATAGTTATCAAAATAAATACAAATTTTGAATTAAAATTGTAGTAAAAAAAAAAAAAACACATCATAGTAAAATTAATACCTTCTCAGCTTCGCATCGAAGCTAACAATACTTGTAAATGTTCAAGCTTATATTTTTGAATATTTTGTGATAAATTATAAATTTGTATAGAACTTAAAATGGTACTTAAAACAAATAGAGTAGCACAATCTTTTATTGTAATATTGCTATCAAATGTCCCCTGTGTATCAAGGAGTAAAATTGCAATATTTTCAACATAATTTAGAGTTTTTTTTAAATATTTCTGACCACAACCGAATTTCATAAGTATTTCTTTCTAGACCAACTTTCAAAGAAAATTCTTCTAATGTCATATTATCAAAACCAATCCAATTGTTAACTTCTTGAGTCAAATTTAAATAGTACTAAAAGTAATAAGAATTTAACATTTAAGTTAGTTTTATCATAATATATAAGACTTTAAATAACTCATAAAAGTCTTAATGTATCTAAGAAATAAATCTAGTAAAAATGATTTTCTTTTACAGAAAGTAAAAGAAGTACCAACAATAGATATAACAACAATATTTCTGTCTTTGACATCATGTTGGAGATAAATTTTTTTGAGAGCTCTTTTATCTAATACAAACTTATGGTTTTCTTCAGTTATTACATTTGAGACTGGATGACCTTCAACATCAAAATAATACATATTTTCTATTTCCTTAAAATTAATTGTACAACATTATAGTAAAATAATCCTTATATGAAAATAAAAGGTTAGGTTAATTATCAAAATAACAAAGTAATTATAGTCATTTTATTACAATTAGGCAGTGCTTGAGTTTAGAAAATTAAAAATTTCTGATAATTAATAACTAAAGTACAAAGAACCTTAATCTTTATTCACACTAAATCTACTCTAAGGAGATGTTACTATGGTTCTTGAATTTTAAATAAGATTTTTATACAAAAAAATCAAAAAATTACTTTTAAAAAATGATGAAATTCAAAAATAACTATTAAAAGTCCTAAATTGTTTACTTTAGTTTATAAATTGATATTGGTTCTTGAATGTTCAGAACTAGAATTTTAAGTTACATTTTTATGATTAATATTAACAGAAATTAGTGTCATTTTTTTTTTTATCTAATACATTTTAAAATTTGACTAAATATAAGTTTAAAATATTAGGATTAAATAAATTTTATAGAATAGCTTTCCCTCTTCAATTTAATTACAGTTAAATATATAATTATATTCTATAATTAATTTACTTGTTTATACTAAATAAACAGTAAAAGTATATATATATAAACATTAAAAACATTTTTGAACTCCTACTCAATATTCCTGAATGTCACAAAAAATTAGTTTGAAATTTTTATATTTTAAAGAAAAGCCTTAGGATATTAATTTTTTTAAATAGTAACATCTTTAAGGTTACACAAATACAGTCCATATTTTAAGTGGTTTTATGGGCTATCCTTTCCATTTTTCTTCTTAGGAGATTGCTAAGAAATGGGTAAGGGAATGTAAACTATTTTATAATTTACAACGTAGCCACGACAAAGTCATCTACAATAAAGTGTTGAAAGTAATTTTTTTATTATATGTTGAAAGTATATTAATATTAATTTTTAGTCATTACATTTTTAAAATTATTCAATTTTCGTTATATTAAAAAAAAAATTTTTTTTTAATATATACATCGTATCCCATTGTAACTTAATAATTTGATTATATAAATTAATGTTAAAAATAGTAAAACTTGGTTGGACACTCTAATATATTTATATACATATATATTTACTGATTAAATATAAGTTTCAAAATAAATATAGTGATCAAAACTATGTATACGTAAATAAATTTATCATACCATTATTGATCTACTTGGAAAACTGAATTTGAAACAGAGTAAATAAGCAAGCAATATTAGATAATTAGTATTTCTTCTAGTTCAAACAGATAGAGGCAATAAAAATAATTAACACCTAAATTTATATTATTCCATATAAAATAATATTTTGTCACTACAAATGATTTCATTGATTTTTTCAGTGTCTGATGAACTGATCGAACATAAATTCAAAATAACATCGAAACTCCATAATAACTTTAATAAAATTAAATGAATATATTACTTTTGTCCATGATGATTTACTTTCCTCAAAAACGAAATAAAACACTACAAACCACGGATGTTAAGTAAAATATTTGCTTGTCTTAAAGGAGATTATGAAAATACCTCCTCTATTTGTTGTTTTCGTGAGAATAGATGAAAATCTGTAAATCATTATAATGTAATTGATTTCTATCATCATTGATGACTTTATCTTTGCTATCAACCAGAAGTTTTAATTATACTCATACTGATAGCATGGCGAGTAATTGAAACTTACTGGTATATAACTATCTAAAAATGGTACACTAATAACTTGTATAGAATAATTAAATAGTTAAAAACAATTGGATTAGATAAAATAGTAGTGTATCTTATTAGTTGTTTTATTAATTTTATTATCTACAATATTGTATTTTATACATTTTTCATTTTAATTGTATAAAAGTACTATATATTATGGTATAGTATAAAAGCACTTTTATTCGAGTGAAAAATTTGTAATTAAAATTAAAAATTATAAAAATAGGCTAACCAAAATCACCTTCTATCATTCATCCTATCGTTGTATAAAAAAAGATGAGGAATTAAAAACTTAAACTCTCTTTCTATGATGTTGAATTATACATAAAAAATAGTCAAAATTATTATCCCATTAAAGTGTAATTTTCCTGCCCTAACTAGTCATAATAAATTTATGAAAATAACACTATTTGAAATACGTTTTAATTTGCATCAATGTATGAATAATACATCAAGAGTATCTGATGAATGTTCTTTTACAGTATATGTTCTGACAATTGCTTATTTTATTCACCTCCATTCAAAATAGAAGTAACCAATAAAAAAGTATAGTATAAGGATTTTATGTGTTCAACATAGCTTTTTCATACTTACATAATATGAATTCGTTTTTACAATACATATGTATTGTAAAAACTACTTTATTATAATTATACCTTCATGTTTATTGTGATTGATATACTCATATTATTAGGCATAATACACAGTATAACTTTTTTATACATTTACAAATGGTCTCAAACGTATTCACTCGATTATTTAAAGAAAAATTATTAGTGATATATTTTATTTACCACTATTTTGGTATTTAATAGAGGAAATGTTTAGGTTCATAGATCATATTTAAAAAATTGAAACATAATTATTTGTTTGCAAAATCCAAGGAAATAATAATGTATACATTCGTCGTAATAGTTATTCTTTTTAAAGAGATTCACTTAGCTCAAAATAGTCTAACGATCAATTTTAAAACAAAATCAGTTATAGAAGAAACTAACATGTTGTCAACGTACCTAAATAAAACATTTGATCCTAAGCAGAAATGTATACAAGCAATAGTAGATGATGCTATAACAAAGACTACCACATTACTACCGTCATTGTACCAGATAACACTGAATAATTTTTCTTCGCCTAAAACTATTGAATTGATGATTATTGGCAATGAAACGACCTCAAAAGAAAATATTCATTTCGAAAGTCTTTGTGGAGCAGTAGTAGTTATCGTTAAACGTCTAAGAATTGTAAAATGGGCATTAGACGAATTTCAGAGGAGTACAGCAGAACAAATGTTGCTTATGGTTATTTTAAATACCTCAAAGCGCAAAGCAATTCAATTAAGTAAAGTATGTTGTAAATTACTTGGATATTTAGGAAACTTTTTATATTCATTTTAATCATGAAATTATTGTCAATTTGCAATCAATATATTTTTATTTATAATATAAAAATTATAGGACTTAAGCAATAATCTGTTATTTACACTTTTATTTGAAACTCACTTTTTATATTATTTAATAGCGTATCATTTTTTTGATGGTTTGGTATGATTGTTAGACATTTCTGATTACTAGAAAAGCTAATATCATAGAGACACAAAAAAGTGGTTAAAACTATAACTATTTAGTTTTTTGTGTCCTAATAATTTTAAAAAATGACGATAATCGGTATTTGAAATGAACCCTTTAATTTTTACCAGAAGAGTATGAGATTTGTCAAGCAATCGACTTTTTTTGACAATGTATCAAATACTTTTCTATCCATACATTGATAATAATTTTATGTTATTTTTAATATATCATATAATTAATTAAGAGTAAGGACAAGCCTAGAGAGAGCACAAGGGTCTCCACTCATAATGAAAATTATTGTTAAAGATATATGTTTATTTTATTATTATGAGGGGAAAAAACATTTTCTTATAATGTCCTATTCAAGAAAAAATTTAAAGTAGACCATTTATATATTGACTTAATATCGTCCAAATTAACTATAATGGGCTATAGCCCCCCCCTTGCTCAATTATAACAGTGTATATCTTAGGCGCTAGTTAGAGTATGTGATAAGCTTAGCCCCCCTTTAAAAAATCTTGCGTACGCCACTGTTTTGACTCAAGTTGAATTAAATACTCGTATTAATAAAATATAAGTATTAAAAATTATAAAATTTGTATATGTTTCAAGTATACGCCTAAATATTTCGATTACAAAGATGTGGTTATAGCAGTCGTAGAACCGAAAAAAGAAACAATTTTTCGTATGGATTTAGAACATCATAAATTTATTAGAGCTTTTAAACACCAAGAAAGATGGATCCAACTTGTAAGTAGAGTACATTTATACAAGTGTTAATGTATACTCTGTATTTATTCATTAGTTTGCCAATTTCAATATAGTATACAATTTTAGTTGGTTTTAAAAATAAGTTACGAATCATTAAAATCAATAAATGTTAAATAATTGCTACTCCCGCATGCTAGTACTTCATTCTTAAAGTTTTAATATAATATAACAAAAACTAATAATGAGACATTCTTAATTTGGACGTTCATAATAGATTTTAATTAAAGTAAAGCAAATTTATTATTTAGTTATAACAATTCAAACATGTGAAATTTTACAGTAAAAAATATATGTTGATAATTGATTAATTATGATTGATTTAAATATAACTCTAAAACGTTTGTAAATTCGAAAACATAAAATTAGATATTTAGTCATTTTATTTGAAATAGACTATATAATTAATTCAGTATAATAAAATTATCTAAAGTTAAATAGATAAATTTAGTAATGAACAATTTTATACATGTCGGGTAATTCAAAATTGTTTTTAAATTTTGTAAAATTTAATAAAATTAAGTTAGTAAGAATATTCGTCATTGGAAAATATTTTAATGAATATTCCCGATAATGTTATAATAATAAATTAAACATTTTTTTTTTTTTTTTTTTTTANTTCTATTATTAGCCATAATTTTAAGCTCTCTGTAGGAAGTGACCCCTGCATCCTGCATTATTTGGCTAATGTACCTCGTTCTAGGTCTTCCTCTTGATCTTGTACCCTCTATCATTCCTTCAATTATTACACTATGCAATTCATCTTCATGTCTCAACGTGTGTCCTATCATCTGCCATCTCCTTCTCTTTATAATGTCAATCAGTGTTCGTTTTTCATCTATTGTCCTCAGGATGTCTTCATTTGATCTTTTATCAGTCCAGCTTATTTTCTGCGTCTTTCTCCAACACCACATCTCCAGAGCTTCTAACATATCTCTTTCTTTCTTATTAATTGTCCAGGTTTCACTTCCGTATAATGCCACACTCCAGACGTATGTTTTTATGAGCCGTTTCTTCGTTACTATGTTCATATTTTTTGATGTTAGTATTTTTCTCTTTTTAAGGAATGTATTCTTTGCTTGACCTATCCTGCTCCTGATTTCCTTGGTTGATTTCCCGTCGTCTGTTATAATGCTGCCTAAGTATTTGAAATAGTCTACTTGGATAATTTCTTTGTTTTCTAATGTTATATTTATATATGGTATGTCTTTCTTGTAGCATACTAGGACATTGGTCTTGGCTGCGTTTATTTTCAGACTATATTCTTTGAACGTAGTATTCATTGCATTTAACGCTGCTTGTAAGTCTTCCTCAGATGTTGTAAGAACGACTATATCATCAGCAAAGCGAAGCATTGTTATTAGTACCCCTCCTATTTTCACTCCAATTCCTTTTTGTTTTAACCAAAGCTTTATGACGTTTATTGCTTTTTCAATAAATACATTAAACAATGCAGGTGAAAGTTAAAATTAAACATAATACTTAATTAATACATAGCATTTGTCGTGTCTTATTAAAATTGTATACATATAGGACAAGTTTAAAAAACAAACACTAAAAAATTTTTACGGCGCTCCGATGAAACTGTTCACATTCAACAATTCCTTGTTCAGCATTGTCAACGAAAATAGCATAACTAAAGATATAGGTAAAATAAGTTATAATTATATGCCAGAGCCGGGCAAGTTGACTAATATAGTAACACAATCTTCTTACTAAAACTAATTACTTAATTACTATTTGGGTAAAATGTAATAAGTTATCAATCATTATTAATAACAATTGAAAATTTTAGAAAACTTAACGAAAAAATATAGCAATAAAATCAATATGACCTTTTACGACATTTAAGAAACATTTAAAATTTTATAAATACGCGTGTAACTTTAATCAGAGGTGAATTAAAAATATATACTTTAAATTTAACATTCTCTTGAGTGACAACAACCAAAAACGCTATAAATGATATTATTGTATTTTCAAAATCTTAAACTTTATATGATTAAAATATTTCAATTGACTTATTTGAGTCATCCACCTTATAAAAATTTACTTTTACAAAAATTTCAAAGTTATTTGTAGTTATTTTTTTGTATTCTTACACAATTTTATCTTTTCACGCATTTTAAAACGATTTTATCAGTAATTTTTTTTTGTTGAATTATTATTTCATATTTTTATAACTCATTTAACCTAATTAGATTGTGCGCACTCCGGACAATTTAAAATATCAAATATTGAAATTTTTTTCGGGTGTAATTGGTCATATACATCTTAAATTCCTCTCAATCAGTTTCTTACATTTGACTATGGTCCCATGGTCTTTAAGTATCTTAAAGAACTACCTTTACTATCTAAAAAATAATTTCAATGAGTAATTTATGAAATTAAAGGATCATGAAATACTGTCTATCGAAAACTGAAACTTATTTAATAGTAGTTACTTATAAAATTGGAATTTAACTATCAAAATTGAATTTTTTGTTTCACGTTTAATATTAGCTTCGATGCGAAGTTGAGAAGGTATTAATTATACTATAATGAGTTTTTTTTATATGTCCGTCACTTTAACTCCGCTCTTCCCCCAGACCGATTTCTTTCAACGATACGTCAAAAGATAACAAATTGTATCTAGTTGAAGGTATTGCCCTTAAAAATTTCCCTTGTTCCTAGTAAATGGAGGAAATCTCTTAAATTACAATTTTTTAAATTGATAAATGTTGACATTTTTGTCTTTAAATTGCCATAACTTTTTTTAAAAATGAACAAATCAAAATACATTTTATTTATATAGTTATCTTAGGTATTTTCTTATCATTTGGTATAAATTTGTTGAAAATCTGACTCTTTACCTAACCACAAGGGACACTTAAAATAGGAATTTTTTCAAAAAACTTTAACTTAATTATTGTTAATGTTCCGGAAATACTGCGTCCTTTAAATACATGTTAAATTAAAGCTTATGTAATATACTAAAAGTTAGATTTTTATGTCATGTACTATAAATTAAAAAAAAAATCGCCCTGACGACCTATCTTCTATGTGCAAATGACTTCCTTTGTTTAAAAAAAAATGTTATTTTCGTGTAAAAATCACCATCTATCGTCATGTTATTTTTTGGTACTTAAAGCTGCTATAAATTTTTTCATTTGTAAATACTCGTTTTTTAATAAGTAATAATCTCAAAAGAGAGGTGATTATCACTGATAAGTATCATCTATACTTGTCCCAACTATGCCACGTCCACACTATGCTACAGTTTTTTTATAATAATAATTAATATTAATATATTATTATAATATATAATAATAATAATTATGTAAACCTTAAGTATGTTATCTAGCCCCGCTCTCTCGCATTGCTTTTATTTTGTTTATTAATTTATGTTGTAAAATATAGAATTGGGAGAAGGTATAGAATGTCGTATATTCAAAGAGATCTCTAGACGTCTAAATGTTACTGTAAATTTAATATCATCAAAAAAACACAAATGGGGCCAATTTGTGTCTTCTAATGGATCTTGGACACCTGGTTCAACTAAATATTTGCAGGATAAAATAGTTGATGTCGCATTAGGTTCACTGTGGATCGAACAAAATAAATTTACATTTATCGATATATCCAATCATTGGGGATACGTTTGCTTAAAATTTCTTGTGTCGAAACCTTCTCCGTTAACGAAAAAATGGGGTTTGATTTTTAAACCATTCCCGTTAAGTTTGTGGCTATTACTTCTCGTTGCTACCATGATTAACACTTTTACATTGTGGAAGATTGCTGTCTTTCAAAAAAAGATAGGATTTAAGCACGTTGATAGTAAGTACAAAAGAGAACTTATTATTAAAAAATTATACATTTAAATACTTATGATACATGGTACTGTTACGTCGCTATTTAGGGGTTTAACCTAAATGCCCGTCGACAGTATTCTAAGGGACCAACGGGGGATAGCTGGCTAGGCTATATCTACCTTAGGTACTGAAGTTTCCTATTTAATTTATATTCCCTTAGAGGAACTACCAAGGGTCGCACTACAATATATATATATATATAACACTTTAGGTTAACAACGATATAAATAAATATTTATTAAACAATTGAAATATTAAATGGATAATACAACCTGCTGGACACCTAGAGATGATTAATCCAACAGGGAGCTGACGGCGACACACACACACACTATAATATACGGGGTAGCGAAGTTAAGTTAATTATCAGGCAAAAGTAGTGATCGCAAAGATGGTAAAATGTCAACTGTCGATAGGGATATCTTAATATGGCACATTGGCCGTGAATTTCAAAAAGTGTTTATGTGTGCAGTTCGCCCTCCTGTTAGTATTCCTGTATGTCACTGTGTTAATTATATATATATATATATATATATATGTCTATTAAACGGTACAACGATGGTATGGGAGACAGAGATATGGGCACATGCAAATGTGATCGTATCAGTACATATTAAAAATATACATCGAAGAAGTAAAATTTTTGTTGCTAGTCTTCATTTCTATAAATGGTACTTTTATTTTTACCATAATCAAATGATAATGTTTATAATTTTAAAGTTATTAGTGTAAACAAACAGTAATAAATGAACTTTTTATATATAATAATTAGTTGATAAGTAATAATTGAGTTTTTATCAAATTATGAAACCATTTGTATGCGTTTTAGGTTTTACGTCACTACCAAACACCATTTTTTTGGTATTTGGTATGTTGCAGATGACTAATCTTCCTGTACGACCTAATCGTTTAGGTCCCATACGACATCTCATAAGCTGGTGGTGCATTTTTATGTTTATAATAGCAACAATATTTTCTAGTACCTTATATTCATACATCACATCTCCAGAATACACTAAAATTGTTACCAGTATTGAAGAAATGGTAAAAGAAGGATATACTTGGGGTTTACCTTATGATCCACCATTTAAACATTTACTCCAAATGAAGGAGGTAAAAAATTTCATTTGATTATCCTAAAATATTGTTTGATAGATTTAAATAATGGTACTTTGAATCAAAAATAAATTATTGTCAACGTTATTAAATAAACTTATTTTTATAATTAATAATATAGTTATTTATAACTAATTTTTAATTATAAAATTAAACTAAATGTTGTATTCATAAACCTTGACTTTCAGAATCCATGGCATGTATTATTTGCTGAAAGATTTATACCAGAAAGTAACCTAATCGACCGCATTAATCGCGTTACCATTGGAAAATACGCTGTTCTAACCAAATGCATCTACAATGAAGCATTTATGGAAGCACAAGATTTGCCTCCTTCGTTACTAAGTGACTTACGAACAACTAGAGATTGTTTAAACTTATACTATATTGGAATAGGATTTAGCAAACGATCACCATATCTTAAACCAAGCAACATGATAATAAGGCGCTTAGTGGAAAGTGGTATTATACGTTATTGGACAAGACGTATTTTTGATATGAAAGTTCCATCTACTACATTTGCACGGGTCTACGAACAAAAACCTTTCACAGAAAAAAATAGGAGACCAACGCCTCTTACATATCACCAATTCATTGCAGTATTAGTTGTATGGTTAATTGGTTGTATAGTGTCTATTATAATTTTCATTTTTGAGTACAAGTATGCTATATATTATAATTAAACTAATACCCTTCCTATTCTGATTATATCTAGCATAGCAGCCGAGAAATTATTGTAATTTTATAAGTGTCTGATAAAATTGAAATAGAGTTTTAATTAATATGCTTAAGTGTTACATTACTAATTACAATTTTACAATATTATATCAATTTACAAAAATTGATAAAATAGGTTAACATTTTTAATATGAAATGTTTGCACAAAATTTATATTATGGTCTCGTTTACTTAAGATAAATTCAATAAATATAAAAAATAAATAAAACTAATGCAACTAGTTAAACCAGTTTTTCAATAACCTAAAATTTTCTAATTTTATTTAATAATACTCCAAAATGTAAATTATATAACAGTATAATTAAAAATGTTTACTGAATTCTTTTACACTCTTTGTATTTCCCAATACTTGAACATACTTTTCTAACATTTCTCAAGCAGTTAGCAGCTGCCATAGCAGTTTCTTTATTATTCGATTCCAACGAAGATTTTAAAAACTAAAAATTTTATGGCTTACAATATAATATTATAAAAAAATATATTTAATCCTTCGCCATATTTTTCTTACCGGTAAAAATCCTATCGTATCGATTTTTATGCAGTTTAAAGGATCTTCGGATAGGCCTAACAATGCTAACGGGACACTTTCATTTACCAATTTGTCTTCTTCGAGTATATATTCATACAAACGCTCTATAACATTTTGTTTTCCAATGTCTCTTGAATTGGATCCAGAATAACAACATTTTCCTAATGCCCTACAAAGATTGGCTCTCAAAATAGGATCTTTCTGTTAAATGAAAAATAAAATTTTTTAAATGTATAAAAACTAAAATGAATTAAATAATATATTTATACGTGATACATTAAATTGATTAGATTCATAACAACATCTGCATCAGTCATGAAACGCAAACTCTCATTATGAATGGCGATAGCTTCTACTAAACGACATACAGCTGATACTACGTTCTTATTTGTATGTTTTAACAAATCTACTAGATCATTGACTGCTTGGAACATGCCTTTGACCTTATTTAAATTTGGCTTAACACATTAATATTTTATATATAAGCCTTTTATTATTAAAAAAATGTCTTAACTTACATGAAAAACATACCGGAGAATTTTTTATGAATTTAATCAAACAGTCAGTGGCAGCTACAATGACATCAGTGTTATAAAAGTATTCATATTTGTGGAATTCATCGACTTCTCGAGAGGGAAGTAGAACGAACACCCATCTGAGTCCTTCAGCTTCGTCAATCATTTTCATACAACCAGGATCGTCAGCAGCTCTACCCAGGGCAACACAAACTTGTGACAATACAATATTATGTTGACTATTCCTTAAAAGCTGCAAGTAAATTGGCAAAGCTGTAGTCATTATTTGCATTTGCATGGATTTACATTTCCACAATTCGGACAACGTGCCAATTGCATTACCAATGACTTCATCATCGTATTCGTATGTCAATAGCGAAAGCATAAGCTTACCACAATTTTTAGCTTCTAAATTATTCCTGAGTTTCTGATCTACTGAGCACTTCCACAATATCGCGGTTACAATAACCATTACACGTGGTTCATTGCTAATTTTTTTTTTTGTAAAAGATGTTTTGGAGGTGTTAGAAATTATTTTTTTACTCAATTTATTAAAAATTAAAAGGTAGGGTAATAATATTTACACTAAGAACATGATAATACTAACTAATATTTTTTGAATATATTGAAGATAGTATCTAATCCATTGTTTTTAAACAGTATATTGTTAACAGTAGGATCATCGTTACTTAGGCATAATAAAGTTTCAGCGGCATCGGCAATCTGTGTTATATTATCACTTTTTAAAAATCCTATGATTTTGGGTAATAGCCCAAGTTCCATTACTGAAAGCTTATAAACAATATCTGTTCTGTAATTATTATTATTAATGTTTGAACATTCTTTAGACCTGTTCCGACAGCATTCAACTATTACACCCATTGTTGATATCTGTACTTCACTGTGCACTGAATCTAGTAGTTTCGGCAACAATTTTATGAATCCCGTATATCTATTTAGAAAATAATATTTATTGGAAATTCAATTATGTGAAATTATTTATAACTAATAAAATTGTAAACCTTATGTTTTCACGGCTCTTATGTGATCTGCATATTATTTGCAATGCTTTGCAACAAGTGCACAGCAAATTTAATGATTTTTTTTGTTTCGTGTTCAATTTAGTCGACGGATTAGATAACAGTTCATCAGGTACATGAATTAAATGTACCTACAATTTAAATATTTTGTATAATTACTTTTATTTTTATGTTCTAAATAGTAATAAAGCTCAAATGAATTTACCATCATTGGAATACCTCCTAATTTACGCATAAATTTCCTGCCTTTTTTTATTCGAGATATATTAGTAAGAATATCAGCGCTCATGTTTTGAATATCAATTGATTTACTAGACAAAAGATTAATTAGTACTTGAACCGCGCCCAAATTGCACAATGCGTGCTTAGTACCAAATAATTGAGACATATCACGAATTATTGACAACGTGACTTTCTGATAATTATTTATACAGGTAATTTTATTAATGTCCAGAATTTAATGTTTATATTTGGTTTTCAAGTATTAATTAGTTCTCCCTACTTACTATGCATTCATCATAATCAGTTTCAAGAATGTTAATTAATAGTTCAATTCCTTTTTGTGCAATAAACATATTTTGGAATGCTTCATCAGTAATACGATTTGACTTAAGGATTGCTAGAGCTGATACTGTTTTGGTCTGGTCACCTCTCTTTAAAAAAATATTATTATTAAGAAAAATCAAGTATATTATAATAGAAATATTATAATTATTGGTTCAATAGGAATAATCGGAAAGATTCTTTATATTACCCTAATTGCTTTTAGTAACTTTTTTGTTGTATCATATTCACTCATTGATAAACCAATTGTTGATGAAGGATCATACCATCGATTATCCTCATATTCACTTTCAGTTATGCTATAGCCAGAACTATCATCTGACTCTGTCGGACAAGTAACATCGATCACTGGTGGTCCAGTTATCATCTAAAAAAAAAATTACTTTAATGAATTCTTTTATTCATTTATCATTTTTTAATCATATTTTTTATTCGACTTTAGTCATTGATAAATTATTCATTATTATTTAATTTAAATTTTAATCTAAACATAATTCAATTCAAAATATATAAATTATAGTTATATACTTCAACTTGAACTGCATCGTCTTCATCTGGCGTGAATTGCGATTCATCGTCCTCATAATTTTGTTTGACTTTTTTTTTTTTAATTCCTTCCATTTCCGACCAATCGCTTTCATAATTTTCTTCATCCCTATACGAGTCTACTATTAATTTATCTGGTACTGGTACTCCAAGAAGTATAAAAACATCTTTTGCAGCTATATCATCTTTTTTATTTTTATCAGTCATTACTTAAAGAAGGTACAATCAATTATACTTAAGTACGTGACTAAAAAACTAAAGGCTTAAATCCAAAATAAATAGTTTATTTATATCAAATAAAATAAAAACTTAATTGCCTTGGAAATATGCATTTACAATACTATTAATTTACTAGAATTATATTAATATATATGTATATCTTTCTAAGCCATTTCTTTAAACAAATTATAGTGTTTAAAACATAATATTAAAAAGTTTCATTCAATGTATCCATTCTCCAGAAAATAATTATCAAAAGACCAATTTGTTTAAGAAAGACAATTTTTGACTGTCATTAAATAAGCACTTATTTACAATCTTTCCTAAATGAAATATTAGTAAAATTATATTAATTATTTTTTAATACTATTTCTATTAGTTGTTCATTAATATAATTTACTTATAACCTTTTAGAAAATACACATACATAAAATAAATCAGAAAATTGATATAAAATGAATATTAAATGACTTTAATATTTCATAATTATAATATTTTTCTACAGTTTTACAATTTTAATGATTAAGTGATGTTTTAAAATATATTTGATAACAAAAAGTTAGCCTCGTGGACTGAGTTTGAAAAAATGTAGGTGTGCTAATTCAATTTTCTCCTAATTTTTTGTTTGAGAGAGCAAATAATATCTTTTTTAAATGTTAAAACCTACTTCAAAACTTCGGCTGTGGTTTATTTATACATTTATTTATTTGTATACTAAGCTCCACCTAGATGGGGTTCCGTACAGACCCGGGACCCTAAAAGCCTGACGCACTTTTGGCGCGTAAGCTTCTTTGGGACGTCCTTATTAGTAGGCCACTGATTCTAGTAGGAATAATGTATAATGTAGTTATGATGTTGGTTCAGAGTGTTGGGTGGTTGATAAGAAAGTAGAGCACAAAATGAGAGTAGCAGAGATGAGAATGCTTAGATGGATGAGTGGAGTGACTAAAAAAGATATGATAAGGAACCAGCATATAAGAGGGAGTATAGGAGTACCCGCTTACGCCGGGCACGATGAGTGTTTTACAGCAAAAATATCACGTTAGAATCAGTATAACAAAAATATATAAAGAATTTAATTATAAAACCAGGAATATTCAAAAAGAGTGTATAAATAATAAACTTGAAACCTAGGTCCCAGAGCGACCTTTCAACACTTTAGATAAACGTTAAGTTAATTATCTTAATATAAATGACGGGTGTTTTACTTGACATTCGAATAATAAATTAAAGACAATTTAATTTTCATCTATGGTATATCGATGATATAGTACATATTTGCTCTTGTTTGGAATTAACATTTGTTTTGTAATTTGTGGATTAATTTACCCGCAGTTTGTAGACTTTTGTGTTTAATCGAGGTCGTTTCGGATATTTTTGTGCACTAGTATCACGGTCTTCTTATATTTATGGTTTTGTGTTTTTCGGCTCGTCTGACAAACTGGTACGTTATCACTTTTATAAATTCATACATTTTATTTTACATTTCTCTAATACTGCTGATCAGTTGTTTTCTTGGCAACTTTAACGCTGGGTTTTACCATTATTCAATTTGTGCTTTATTTTGTTTATAATTGTGGTACCCATCTCGTTAGTCAAACCTTCTGGAGACTTCAACGCTAGGCATCGTTGTTTATCAATTCAATTACATCTCATATCTCTAAAAATCACTATGCCTTTAAAACAGGATACTCCGTTTAAAGCTACATTAAAGGCTTCTGGTAGTAAAGTACCTACCCCTATATCTAATGAAGACTTGATGGGTGCATTGAAAGACTTTAAGAAGGAAATGTTGACTTCTAACAAAGCGCTTTTTGAACTTCAAGACAAACAGTATCGTAATATTAAGGCGGATTTCACCCACATTTCCAACCAAATGCTTGAGTTGAAAGCCGAGAATGTAAGGTTATGTAAAGAAGTTGATATTCTCAAGGAAAAAATTGCTTGTCTCGAATCTAATAATGCCGAGGAACTACCAAAAACAGTTGTGATTGAAGTCCTTCAAGAAACTTTTGAACGGGAAAAGTGTCAATCTAATTCAATATTTTATGGAGTTCCTGATCTGTCTTCTGGTATCGCATCTGAGCGTGTTGCACATGATAAACTGACGGTACAGAATATACTTCAATCTCTTGGTGATTCTGTTCCACAAAATCCAAAACTCATTCGCATCGGTAAAGCTCGTGCAGATATACCTCGCCCAATTAAAGCTATTTTCGATAATAAGCAGTCCGCTATGCACTTATTATCGGCCTACAACACAGCAAGGCGCTCGGGTTGTTCCTACCCTGATGGCTTTCGAATAGTCAGCGATAAAACAAATTTGCAACGCAAATTGCTGCGTGAGTGTCACTTGGAGCTTGTCCGAAGAACTAACGAAGGCGAACCTGGCCTGCGAATTTTATTTGAAAATGGGCTGCCGAAAGTAGGTAAAATTTTTTCAAAAGTTGGAGGACCCCAACTGCACATCCACTCATAACACCGTCGATCTTTCATGGTCCACTGTCTGGTTACTACCAAAACTGTCGTGGACTCAGATCAAAACTAACTCATTTTAATTGTAATGTTTCTTCTTTAGATTGTTTATTCATTGTACTCACTGAAACTTGGCTTACTAGTCAATTTTCTAATTCTGAACTTGGTCTTTTTAACTATAATATTTTTAGATATGACAGATGTACGTTTACTAGTAATTGTAATCGTGGTAGTGAAGTACTCATTGGCATTCGCAAAGGTATTCCCTCCCACCCCATCCTAGTTGAACAACTGAATGTTGAACACGTCTTTGTTCGTCTTACTGTTGGTACCTTGAACTATATTATTGGCGGGGTCTACATGCCTCCCCATTCTCCCCCTAATACTTATGAATCACATATAAATGCCGTTGAATCTTTGATAACAAAGTATCCTGATCACACTTTTATTATCTGTGGTGACTACAATCTCCCTGAGATCTCATGAGACAACGATAGTAATGGATTATCTTATTCTTATTCCTCATCACCTCGCGCGCCATGTGTGTCTGAATCATTCGCAACAAGTGGGGTTTTCCAATCCAATGACATACGTAATGCCTCTAATAATATTTTGGATCTAATCTTTAGCTCTAATAAGCAGTTAAGTGTTGAAAAATCTTGTGATCCACTTGACGCATATCACCCTGCACTAAATCTAATTTTAAACACCAATTTCTGTTTTCCTAGATTCGATCGCAGCCATCTGTTCCATAATTTCAAGAGAGCTAATTACAATAGTATTCGGCAATTTATCTCTTCTTACGACTGGTATAACACATTTCTCCCTCACAATGCGAACACCGCTACTAATATATTTTATGATGCTCTGCATAAATCTATTCTTGATTTTGTTCCTCGATGTAGATTTTATGAACCCACTTATCCTCCTTGGTTTAGTGCTGAGTCAAAAAAGGGAAGCTCATGCTTTGTTTAAGTCCTCTTCCAACATGTCNATATGGATCTAATCTTTAGCTCTAATAAGCAGTTAAGTGTTGAAAAATCTTGTGATCCACTTGACGCATATCACCCTGCACTAAATCTAATTTTAAACACCAATTTCTGTTTTCCTAGATTCGATCGCAGCCATCTGTTCCATAATTTCAAGAGAGCTAATTACAATAGTATTCGGCAATTTATCTCTTCTTACGACTGGTATAACACATTTCTCCCTCACAATGCGAACACCGCTACTAATATATTTTATGATGCTCTGCATAAATCTATTCTTGATTTTGTTCCTCAATGTAGATTTTATGAACCCACTTATCCTCCTTGGTTTAGTGCTGAGTCAAAAAAGGGAAGCTCATGCTTTGTTTAAGTCCTCTTCCAACATGTCATACTATAAAAAATTTTCATTTTTTCGTGTCAAATTTAAATTTACTTCTAAAAAATGCTATCATGAACACATTAGTAATGCTGAAAAACTACTCGAAGATTAACCGTATGAATTTTGGAAATATGTTAATAGCAAACGGTCATCTTGTAATATACCTAAAATTCTGTCCTACAACGACGTGTGCTCTTCCGATAAGCTAACGTCTACAAATCTATTTTCTGATTTCTTTTCTTCGGTTTACAGTGCTAAGAAAAATAATGTCTTAATTGACCAACTAGATATTCCCACCTTTGACCTTCCTAACAATGTATACTTCAGTGTTGATGATGTTTACCATAAATTATCAAACCTACGAGATGTTGGTTTTGTGGGTCCAGATGGCTTATCTGTTACATTTTTATATGAACTAAGGGAATTATTGGCATATCCTCTATGGATCTTATTTAGGCGTTCCTTAGACGAAGGATAATTCCCATCTATGCTTAAACTTAGTTCCATTACACCGGTATTCAAGACGGGCTCCCCTGGTCTTATTTCAAATTACTGTCCTATAGCTATACAGTCCCACATATCAAAAATATTTGAATTGCTTATACTTAATGAAATACAAAGACCTGTTAATAACATTTTAATGGAAGAACAGCATGGCTTTTGCCCGGGTCGCTCATCTTCCACCTATAATCTTGTGTTCACCAACTATATTTTTAATGCTTTCCAAAATCAATTACAAGTAGATGTTATATACAATGATTTCAGTAAAGCATTTGACTCTGTGGATCATACGACCCTTATTACTGTTCTTAGACAATATGGTTTTGGTGAACCACTACTTTCTTGGATTAGTTCCTATATTTGTGACCCATACCAATGGGTAAAAGTATTCGGCATTAAGTCTAATGTATTTTTAGCGTCTTCTGGTGTCCTCCAGGGAGGTCACTTGTCCCCTATTCTATTTTCCTTATTCTTAAACTGTGTACATAAAGTTTTACATCATTGTCATTTCCTTTGTTTTGCCGACGACATCAAACTATTTATGCGTGTAAGCTCGACTGATGACTGTTTTAAATTACAGGATGACCATAATAGATTTTCTAAATGGTCAAACTCAATGGGATTGTCACTTAATTTAACCAAATGCAAGGTCTTTACGTATCATAGAACAAAACATCCTATTGTGTTTCACTATAGTATTACTGCAGTAAATATCTCGCGTAAGTTAAACTCTATTACAGATCTAGGCTATAAGTTTAGTTATAATCTTGATCCTATGCTTCATATTGATTATGTTTGCTGTAAAGCTTTTAAAGCGTTAGGTTTTATTATGCGTTTGGCCAAAGATTTCAAGCAAGGACTTTCACTTAAAGTGCTATTCTGTTCTATAGTCAGACCTATTCTAGAATATGGTAGTGTAGTGTGGGATCCTTATACTGCCTTAGGCTCGCTACAGCTTGAGCGAGTTCAGCGAAAGTTCCTACGCTTTGTCAGCTACTCGCTCAACATAGTCTGTCCAAACCACGATTATGCCCCTGTCTCGTATTTGCTTGGCCTATCCTCATTAGCTGCGCGTAGGCGCAATGCTGGAATTAATTTCCTAATTGGTTTATTGAATGGTAATATTGATTCACTGAGCCTGTTGTCCCTCATATGTTTCAGAGTACCTCAGCGCGCAACAAGAAATAATACTCCATTTGTTGTCCCTCACTGCCTACTAATTATGCAAAAAATGAGCCACTTAGGCGTCTTACGACTAATGCCAATGTTGACCCTAACTTTTCATTTTAATTTTTGTATTTTTCTTTATATTTTTATAATTAAATTCATTTTCATTTTTTTCTTTACGTTTAATAATTAATTTGCATATTTTTAGTATATATCTTTCTATGTTACAATAACCTAATTTATGTACTTGTATTATTTGTAAAAAGGGCTTCTGCCCGTGAAATTATAAAATAAAATAAAAATAAAATTTATTTTAACTAAGACATGATTCAATTATGCATATATAAATCAAACAATTTCATATAGAAAGAATATTAACCAAAAATAGGAGCAACATCACCCAGCCATCTGACACTGAAATTGCAATCCTTTGAAAGCTTCACAGCAAATCCTCCTCGGCCAACGTTGACTATCACGCGTGTCGCAATTATTTTTACGGTGACAGTATACACTAACTGATGTTTGGTTTTCGCCTATATAGGCCGACACAAAACTAACAACACTAGGCCAGATCACTGGCTACGAGTCAACGGACCGAATGGTACGGCATCACTTCAAACACGTCCACGTACGTACTGACTTAGGTGTCGGACACGACTGCTATGACTGCCGTTGTATGAATGAATAAAAAATTATTTAAAAAGAAAATCATATTTTTAAATATTTTAATTGCAAGATTTCAGCCAAACCACAGGACCTACTAATTACCTACTAGTTAGGAAAACATTGGAGAGTGACCTAATAGCCGAGCCAAGCGAGAATAGTTCTCTTTAACGGAGCTACTAGGTTTTGAGTTAAAAAAAAAAACAAATATTAATGTAATGAAAGAATAGTAAAAAGAGAAAAACAAAGGTCCATGTATAATACAATAACATTATTTTTTTTAAATTATTTAAAATATATATATATATAATTTATAAAAACAGTGGACAAAATAAACTAAAAACGAACGTGGTTTTTGGCATCTTTTTGTGGCAGTTGGTGATGACGCCGAGTGGTGGTAGTGCCAACTTCGAACAAGTTCATTGGAATAAATACAATAATATTGGTACAGTTGCATAGTGTACGGTCAGTTGATGAGATTAAAATGACATGTATCGGACCGGTTGACTGATAAGATTTATATAAAACGTGGAATAGTTCGGACAAGTATAGATGATATCTGATGATGATTAAAATCACTATCATAAGAAACGCTTTGATGCAAATCTATAAATAGTGTTTAATTTTAAAAAATTGGTTGATTATTCAAAAAGTAAAAGGAACTCTTATTTCTTTATTTATATACTGATTTAGTAGTTCTTAGATTTAAAAGTATAATTAATGAATTAACATTTATTATAGAAATTAAATAGAGAATGAAATTGATATTTAGTAATTTAGTATTGTAATTTTTATAGAGAAATTATAAAAAAATATAAAGTAGATATTACTTCTATAGCAAACATGTATAAAAGTTAAAGTGTTTGATGCAATACTTAAAAAGAAATTGTTTGTTATTGATAAATAAATTTATTGGTCTACAATGATTTTTCATCAGAGACCAAAATATACTTTTCTAAACCCATTTTTGTGCCTATTTCAAATATGCAATTAAAATTTCGCATATTGACTAAATAATAATGTTCAAAATACTGAAATAAGCTGGAGTTGCAATCATGGAAGAAAAGCTGCTATATCAATTGTATAAAAATGTAATAGCAATCATAAAAGTGGTAGATATTCAAAAAGAGTCCAAAATAATGAAAGGTGTTAGAAAGGGATGAACTGATATTATCAAATTTAATATTTAATGCCTTTCAATATCCTGGGTGTCTTTTATTACAGATACCCTAGATATTATTAGAATGAATACACAGCTAAGAATAAAAGTAATTGGTCATAGAACAGACATGCTGATATTCGTGAACGACATTGCAATAATAGAGTAGAATGAAAAGTATCTAAAGAATATTCACTGATAAAAATAAACACAAGAAAACGAATTAATACTTCATATTTTAAGACTTGAATGAAAAAAATCATAGAGGATGACCAAGATTACAATATATAAGTCAGGTAATAGAAGATCAAGGATGTAATTTATATTAGAAGTTGAAGAGGAAGGCTAGTAAAAGAGAAACATGGAAGTTTCTGCAAATTAATTTTGAGATTGAATGCTGCAGAAGAAAAACTATTTGGATATACAGTTAAGATAGAAAAATGCGTCAAATATAAATAATTCTAATTTTATTTACAGGCTATAATTAAAAGTGTTTTTGAACATTGTTTATTAATTTGGGATAATTTTGTCGTAGTTAATAGAACTCTCATTTCATTCTCACTCATTATACCTGCATACTCTTATTCTTTCATATTAAAGTTAATAATGTAAAATTCATGTTACTTTTATTAACCTTAATTATAAGTCTTACATATTTGTTAAAATAATTAATTCAAATCATAGAAATAAACTCAGTATGCTGCTCCTCATATCGGTATTTTTATTTATTTAAATTAACTTAAAATATCGATGTCAACAAGGAACATCACAATTATCTACAAGTCCATCTATTAAAGTAAGTGAAGTCGTAAGACATGCACTATATTTGTGTAATATTAAGAAACCAAACATAAGAGGGTCGCGGCATAGTGGTGACGTAGCATAGTTGGATGAAGTATAATGATATCTGACAGTGATTAAAATCACAATAAAAAAAAACGCTTCAATTAAAATCTTTTGATAGTGTTTAATTTTGAAAAAATAGTGGATTATTCCAAAAGCTACATGATCTGCTAGTTCCTTAATTATATCCTGATTAAGTTAAAGTATGTCGAATGCAAAAGGGATTATTAAAAAATATTATTTCTAAAGTTAAAAATGTAAAATATAAAGTCAAGAATTTTAACAGAAAAATAGTATATGGTAGCTATTTTCAACGTGAAGACAAAATAAAGTCCGACATTTTTTTTCCATAATAAAGTATATTACATAAGCTTTAATTTAAGATATATATAAAAGTGTAAGTATTTCCAGAACACTTTCAAAAGTTAAGTTGAAAAAGTTAATTTTTTTTGAAAAAGTTGTCATTTTATATCCCCCTGTGGGCAGGTAAAGGGTCAGATTTATAAAAAAAACATACCAAATAATAGTTAAAGACATCAAGCATCTATAAAAAAAAGAAATATATTAATCGATACATCTTTCAAAAAGTTATAGCATTATATAGTTAAAAATAAAAAAAAAGAATTTTTTTACAAAAATCGTATTTTAGCTTCGATACAAAGCCGAGAAGGTATTAATTTTTGAAAATGTTCCGGAAATACTGCGTCCTTTAACTCTTCGTTAGTCACCTTAACGATTAGAATAATCTTAGTCACCCGGGGTAATATAATACCCCATACTTTAAATTAATTATTTCATAGAATTTATTTTTATTTTTTGCTAATATATTTTGAGTATATGTATAATTGATATTTTAATAGCTGAATGCTATATTTTTAAAATATTTCACGATTAGGAGTTGAATATGGTTTTACCTCCAAACAATAGAAAACGTTTTTAATATGGCTGGGGTATTAAAATACCCCGTGGTGATTAACGAAGGGTTAAACTTATGTCAAATTAAAGCTTATTTTACATACTATAAAATGAAAAAAAAAAATTTGTCCCAACACCTTATCTTCGTTGTGCAAACGGCTACCGTAGTTAAAAAAACACTATTTTTGTGTTAAAATTTTCGATTTTAAATTTTCAAATTAAAAATGCTATAACTTTTAGAAAAATGTAATTATCAGCACAAATTTTTGTTTCTGAATACATTATAAGTACATCTTTCATTTGAAATACTTTTTATTAAAATTGGACAATTTCCCCTTATAAAGAGGGCGTTCAAAACTTGAAAAATTGTATAAAATATTTCATATCATTTGGTATGTCATATCATATCATATTTAATTTGGTTTATGATTTCATAGAAAACTCAATATTTATTTTAGAAAAAATTCTGGCATGATAGTTTATATATTAAATGTAAGGTTGAATTGATAGAAAGTAAAGAAAAGAGCTTATGAAATGATAGATGAAAAATTTGCACCATTCAATACCTGTAATACCTTCTCTAGTGTTCTTATTACTTATTTAGAAATAATAAATCTTAAAAGTACAAGAGTTTAAAATAGTTTTAGGTGAAATGACCTCAAGCATTGAATTATGCAATAGAGGTCCTGGGTTATTTTATTATTCTAAATCGTGGTGTAAATCAGTGAATCAATCAATCGCGTCTTTATTGTTATGGGTGACAAATAAGAGATAATTAAGCTCTTAGCCATAATAAGGTTGTAAAAATTCTATTAAATCATTATAAGGTAAAACCTAAACCGATAGTTATGAATGACGCTAAGAAGATGAGAATGATAGCTAGATATGTGCTTTTTACTCTTTTTCTACCCAGAGGAAGAATTCAAAAGTTTGAAATTAAATTTTGAAAATATTCCTGAAATACTCATGACTTTATTTTTTATGTCTGTAACTACTTTTTCACAACCATACGTTCAACCACCCCACTTAATGTGATTTTCAGTTTATTGTATTTTAATATAAGATGCATAGCTCACAATGTTATAATAGCGAGTGTACAACAGTGTAAAATTTTCGACAGATAAATTATTTGTTTGTATTAAATCGATACTAATTATAAATAATATGTGATATCGTAAGAAAATTTTTGAATATAAATTTATACCTAAAAATTAATTTAGCGAGAATTAGAAGAAAAATATAAATTTATTAATAAATAGAAATGAATAAATTATTTTTAAATATTTATTCACATGTTAAATTTTTATTTATTCATTTTAAGGGAACTAATAGTAATATTATTTACTTAAATGTAATTATATGAGTTCAACTTAATAATAATCTAAAAATTTAAAAAAATGTTCGATATCATAAATAGTATTTTTTTAAATTCTAAACTACGTTTAAAGTAAAGACATAAAATAATTTAAAGAAAGATATTTTCTTATCCCACTGTGCTGGGGTTTTTTTTTTATGTCTTATATAGGGGGCGTTCAAAACTTGAAACATTGTATAAAAAATAGAATTTTTTCAACTGAACTTTTGGAAATGTTCCGGAAATACTGTGTCCTTTAAACAAATATCAAATCAAAGGTTATGTCATATACTATAAAATGAAAAAAAAAGTTGTCCCGACACCTTATCTTCTATATGCAAATGGCTGTCGAAAATTTAAAAAAAAATGTAATGTTTGCGATAAAAATCACTTTCTATCGGGATGTTTTTTGTACTTAAACTGCCATAACTTTTTTAAATATTAACAAATCAAAATAATATTTTTTTATATTGAAACCTTAGGTAATTTCCTTTCATTTGATATAATTTTTTTTTTGAAAATCTAACACTTATTCTACTCACAGGGGGATTTAAAATAGCAACTTTTTTACAAAAACTAACTTTTTCAACTTAACTTTTGAAAATGTTCCGGAAATACTGTGTCCTTTAAACATATGTCAAATTAAAGCTTATGTCATGTACTATAAAATTTTAAAAAAAAATTTTTCCTGACTACCTATCTTCGATGCGCAAATGGCTACCGTATTCAAAAATATGCTATTTTTGTATTAAAATTCTGGGTTTTATATTTTATTTTATTTTAAAATATCTTATTAGGGGAATAAACTGACTTTCATGAATATTATATAATTTCATTGACATAGAATAAAGTTCATAAGACATATGAAATTAAACTTATTTAAATTTTTTTGCTTTTTTAAAGTCGAAGTTCGAAAATCCGCCTGTGGCAATTAATATTTTGCATTTTTTTGAGTTAGAAAAAAATGTTCAAATCATTTGATATTTATCTTATTTAGATTCAATAACTTCAATAAATATAAAGGATACTATTACTATAGTCTCCCCTGGTGAGAAGAAATTTATATTCATGTTAATATTATTATAATATGTGGTTCTTTTTGTGTCTACGATTTATTTTGTCAACCGTCACCAGACCTACTTTTTTTAATGATACGTCAAATGATTACAATTCGTATTTAGTTTAAATTATTACTCTTAAAAATCGAAAAAATATTCCTTATTCAAATAAAAAGCTTTTTTCATACAAACAATTTGTTTTGAAACTACAGCCTTTTAAAAACTACTTTTTAATTCTAAGATATTAATGTATTAACACTTTGGTGATAACACTTAGGTGGGTAAACCGAATCAAGACAATTTGGTATGAGGTGCGCACAATGGACCAACAGGTCTGAGTGCATGGGCATTATGTCCACCTCGATAATAACTAAAACTAACTAACTAATTCTAAGATAAAAAAAAAAAGGGAAAGAAAATAAAACCCAATATTTTGGACTATATGTTAATTATTTTTTATTAATTTACAATAAAATATAAACAAACACGGTTTTTTACAGAAAAACATAAACTAAAAGACAAATTAATACTTAATCTAGGTTTATCTCAATTACTTAACCAATTATAAAATGGGTAGTTAAATTAGCAATCAATAGTACATATATTTTTTTTAATACATTAAAAATATAAAAGAACCGACCTATAGCCGTCTTGCCTTGCAACTCAATATGTTCCGTGAATGGTAAAAAATGTAATAGGTGCCGTTTGTGTATATGATTTTGCTATGTCCGTTACCGACCAAGCCAAGTAACAACAAAAATCAATAAAAAAAACACATTCATACATCAGCCCGCGCCGATGATGGTGCAAATGCAACTGGTCCATAGACATAGACACGCACGATGTTGTCGGTGTTGACAATAGCGCCACCGAAACCGGTGGTGCGTGTCTTAGTCCTCAAAACAGAATCACGACGGAACATTCTCCCGCCTTTGAAAGCTCCATGCTTTCGAACTTTAAAAGAGCATCCATCCTTTGAAGGAAACAGCACCAACTTAATGAGCACACTTATTTGCCGCGAATACAGGTTCGAATAATAAAAACTTAACTATCATTGATATAAATTTGAAGTAACAAATATACAGTATTTAATTATATACACAAAAAAAAATCTTAACTATGTAAAACATTATAACTTATATCTAAAAGTTAATTATAAGAAAAGGAAATGGGAATTTATAAGGATATGCCGCGTCCCCCTTTAAACGGGTAATTTCGTTACTTTTACGACCAGTCGTTTGATATGACCGTCGATGGTCCGGATGGTAACGACACGGACAACCGCGTCTGAACTGGGATGAACTTCTGTAATGCGCCCGAGTTGCCATGACATTGGTGCGCGATTGGGGCATGGACTGCGACCATATCTCCGATGGCCAAATTGTCTGTTTGTTTATACCATTTCTTGCGCCCTTGTAATGTTTGCAAGTACTCACGACTCCAACGATGCCAAAATGATTGAAGGGCCTGACGAATGAGCTGCCACCGATTGAGGCGATTTGTGGAAATATNGATGAGCTGCCACCGATTGAGACGGTTTGTGGAAGTATCTGTCAGGTCCCCTTCTGGTAAGGCTAGTATCGGTTGTCCAATTAAAAAATGTCCTGGATTGAGAGCCTCCATATCGTTCGGGTCGTTATATATTGGCTGTAAAGGTCGAGAGTTTAAAACATCTTCAATTCTGACAAAAAATGTTGTCAGTTCTTCCATTGTATAAATTTGTGAACCTATGACCTTTTTTAAATGTGTATTTGTGCTTTTGATTGTCGCTTCCCATATACCGCCAAAGTGTGGTGCTCCCGGCGGATTAAAATGCCATTCACATGGAACACGGACGGAGAACGCTTGACGAAATTCTTCGTTATTAAATAGTGCCCTAATTTGTTTTGCAGCACCCAGATAATTAGTGTCAAAATCTGTGTAGAAATTAACGGGAATGCCACGGTGTGCTACAAATCGATCGAGTGCTGATGGAAATGCCTCTGTTGAGATATCCGTCACGAGTTCTAAATGTACAGCCTTCACTGCCATACATACGAAGTGAGCTAAATATGCCTTTTGAGTACGGGCTCCGCGTCGACGCCCTTCTTTTACTATAAAAGGACCTCCATAATCCATACCCACGTTATAAAATGGACGATTTACTGTGACTCTAGAAGTCGGAAGGTCAGCCATGAAAGGTTGAGGATGAGTCGCCCAATATTTCGTGCATGGCACACATGAATAAACCACCCGTCGTACGGCTGGTCGACCTGATATTATCCAGTACCGCCGGTTAATCATCACCAAAACTACTCCAGCACCACCGTGTAATAATAATCAATGATAATGCTGGATAATGAGATATAATAGAATTTTGCTTTGTTATTTATTAAAAATTTTTTATGGTAAAATGTTGACGTCTATACACTTTTCAGAATTTTCTTCACTTCTCCTTTGTATACTAATTACCATCAATTTATACAAATATTGTTCGAAATTCGACTTGATTGAAGCAAGTTTTTTCAGAGTATTTAATTCTGTATACGATTTCATCCAAACCGACTAACTAAACTTGAGAACCTTATTATGTTTGATGCGAAGCTGTCAAGATATTAATTGTACTATGTTTTTTTTCGTGTCTGTAATTGTTTGAACGGAATGCTCAGTAATACTCGTACGGGTTAGTTAACGTTCGTTTCGTTGTCTATGATCATGCTGAAGAAAGAAATAGGGAGTGGACGGTATATGCGATTGAGGATGGTACTTACATTAAATAAAAGTTTAAGGATTGCAAAACAAGGATTATATATTAAAATAGAAAGAAATATAAAAAATTATAAAATTGTGGATAGGGGGTCACTTAATACTAAAATGGCCGACAAGGCAGCTATTGTCAAAATAGATAAAATATAATATAATTAATACAAACAATTAAAGACTTAACTGTGTTACATGCAATAGATGAATGATGGTTGGATAAAATATATAGCGCACATACAAACGGAGTTACTTTTTATGTACACGAAAGACGCACAATGCGATAGACTGTTATAGAAATTTTATGACCACAGCCAATCACAAGAGTGATAAATGTATTGAAACGACTATGAGCTAGGTGTACCATAGAACCACGTCGTAGCAAGAGCCAATAATCGTGGCGAGAACACAAAATTCACAAAAGGACCTACAGTAATTCGATATACAACGATTGCGTACGTGAGCATACAGAATAATGATTCTCTCGCACAACCGGTGGTGGTTGTGCGAGTGTCATTATCAGTTATGTAATGAAACAAAATAGAAGTTTCGAGAATATTCGAGAAACTTCTAGAATAATTTTTCCACATAAATAATTATCAATTTTAAATACTTTTCTGACTGACAATTATTTTATTACTTTTTACAAATATATCGCTCATTTGGAGCAATGTTTACATTAATGTTAATTTTTTTAGTTACCATAAGCGTATTTGTGGCGTCAAACGGACGACAGGATAAAATAGTTAAATTCTTAAGAAAAACTAGCTTCTCTTCATCACCTTACCAACTAGTTTAATATAAACTGGCTAAGAAAATTAGCACACCAGTTCACTCTCAGTTCATTCTCACTCATTATACCCGCATACTCTTATTCTTTCATATTAAAGTTAATAATGTAAAATTCATGTTGCTTTTATTAACCTTAATTATAAGTCTTACACATTTGTTAAAATAATTAATTCAAATCATAAATATAAACTCAGTATGCTGCTCCTCATATCGGTATTTTTATTTATTTAAATTAACTTAAAATATCGATGTCAACAAGGAACACCACAATTTATCATCTATCTACGAGTCCACCTATCAAGGTAAGTGAAGTCGTAAGACATGCACTATATATATATGTAATATTAAGAAACCCAGCACAGAAGGTTAGAAGACCTTAAAGACAAAATAAAGTCCAAAATTTTTTTTTTCCATAATAAAGTGCATTACATTAGCTTTAATTTAAGATATATAGAAAAGTGTCAGACTTTCCGGAACACTTTCAAAATTTAAGTTGAAAAAGTAAATTTTTTGTGAAAAAGTAGTCATTTTGATTCCCCCCCTGTAGGCAGGTAAAAAGTCAGATTTATAAAAAAAATATACCAAATGATAGGTAAAGACATCATGCATCTATAAAAAAAAATAATTATAATGATCCATACATCTTTCAAAAAGTTGTCATTTTTAATCCCCCCCCGTGGGCAAATTAACCTTGAGATTGAATACTGCAGAAGAAAAACTATTTGGATATACAGTTAGGATAGAAAAATGCGTCAAATATAAATAATTCTATTTTTATTAACAGGCTATAATTAAAAGTGTTTTTGAACATTGTTTATTAATTTGGGATAATTTTTTCTTAGTTAATAGAAAAATGTTGGGCAACATTTCTTTTTGGCTTGTCTTCTCTGACTTAATAAATATGAAATTCAGCATTTTCATTTTTTATAAAAATGTGTCCTGAAATTATGAATACTTATACAAAAACTAAAATGGTTTTTTGCTAAATCTCAGTTTCATTAAAGAACTTAATTAATTAATTGATATATACCTCATAAAAAGTCAAAAAACAATTAAATACAGAAGAGTAGAATAATTAGATAATTAATAAAAATTTAGTGTGGAAGCGATGTCCCCAATTTAATAGATTTATAATTTTAATTGTGTGAATTAAAAATTTCTTACATTATATTGTTATATTTAATTATTAATTATTGTCAATATAAGATATTTCAAATAAGTAAGTAAATAAATAAGTAATTAGATGTTCTATATTTTTACTTGACAACTGTACTTCAAATTTCTGATCGTATTATTGACAGAGAAAATATAATATAATTTTGCTTTGTTATTTATTAAAAAATTTTTAATAAATTTAATTTAAAGTTAAATTCTTAAGAAAAACTAGCTTCTCTTCATCACCTTACCAACTAGTTTAATATAAACTGGCTAGGAAAATTAGCACATGAGTTAATATGTAAAAAAAATCGAACTTTTCTGATAAATGTACTGTAAATAGTAATTATAAAATTTCCTGATAGCATATTAATTTTAACAATTTCATTTTTTTCTATTTAATATGAAACCATAATTTATAAACCATAAATTTAAAATATTTTATTTTTTATTAATATTTAATATATTTAACATGTAAGTTGAGCTAAAAGTTATGGTAATAAATTAATTTTTTTTATTAAAACTTTCACTTTTAAGGACAAAAAAAAGTAGGTTAAAATGATTACTTTTAATATATAAAAATAAAAATCAATAATAATTTGAACACAATTAATTTTAAAAATTATGTAATATATAATTTAAAAAATTACTAATCTGGGTATAATTAAGGAAATGTTGCTTTTGTAATTATCCATCATTTTTTTAGAATTAAACACAATCTACAGATTTGCATCGAAGCGTTTCTTATGATAGTGATTTTAATCACTGTCAGATTAAATCTATACTGGACCCAACTATGCACGTCCCCACTATACCGCGATCTCACTGTGCTGGGTTTTTTTTTATTAAAACGACTAAAACATTTTTAAAAATGAATGAATCAAAATAAATTTATTTTATATAAAAACCCTAAGTATATATCTATCGTTGAATATAATTTTGTTTAATTTGACCCTTTACTTGCCTACAGGGGGATTTAAAATAGCAACTTTTTCACAAAAGTCAATTTTTCCAAAAAAAACTTTCAAACGGTGATGTGAACATAGGTGATAAACAAGTTAAATACGAATACAACTCTTTGATTATAGATGATGTTGATTACCCTTTAACACTCCATCTAACATGTCTACTACAATACAACAATAATGACTTGGAGACGTTTAAACCAATATTTGAAGGGACATAGGTTCATTTTTTTTTTATCAATACGAAAGTTGGTTTACAACTTCAATTCTCCATTCAAACCGGTTACTCGCCTTTTATTTAAGTTCCTTCAAGGTTTTGACTCTTGCATCACACTTAATTTGTCCTATATAAGAGTTTCGGGAACGTCCTGTAATTTTCTTTCTATCTGTCATACCCTCTAATATTATATTATGCAACTGTCGTAATATACTTGTCACTACCATAACATAGGATATTTATACATTATATTCTTTGAAGAACATGATCCTTTTCTAACAAATAACATTTAACAAACACTCCCTGTTTAGTTATACAATATATAATATTATAATAATATATATGATTCTATCATAAAATGATTAGTAGTCACTTTTAGAAATCATTCCTTCCGAGAGGAAATCTATAAATTATTTTTGTCATCTTTGTTATTTTAGTTTTAATATTAATGCATTGTATTAGTCCTGGTCTTATTGCAAAAACTATGTTAATATTATATATAAATGTAAAAATTATTTATATTCTATTCATCTGTAATAATCACTGTATTTTATGATTATTTGTCAAATAAACAGTTATACTTTAAGAATTAGACAATGATGATTTTAGGGGGTATAAAATATTATAAAAAGGCGAAGCAAACCCTTATTCCTCACTGTTCATTNTAAAAAGGTGAAGCAAACCCTTATTCCTCACTGTTCATTTCGTTCTCTGGATACATAAAGATACGTGGATATTGCGATCATCATTGTCGAAGTTCTTACGTGCTTAATATATGAACCAAAAACTTGAATTTGTGTTATTTTATTTATCATTTTATTAATATTATCACTGAAGTTAATATAACAATTGAAGAATAATTATCAGGTAAGATTTTTAAATTTATAAGAATATTTGTATTGTCATTTTATAACCCTTGAAATACACCCCGAATCAAAAGTAACTCTAACTCTAATCCTCACTTTAATTCACTCAACAATATAAAATCTTTCAATCTTTTTCTTTTATTAATTTTTAAGTTATGACACAACTCTTCTCAGTGTCTCAGGGCACCTCCAACCATTTTCCAGCGTATTGCTCTAATCGCATCTATAATTTTGTGATTTTCTCCCACAGCTCTAAACACTTCT
Source organism: Daktulosphaira vitifoliae (assembly GCF_025091365.1). Taxonomy (NCBI): domain Eukaryota; kingdom Metazoa; phylum Arthropoda; class Insecta; order Hemiptera; family Phylloxeridae; genus Daktulosphaira; species Daktulosphaira vitifoliae. The sequence continues at coordinate 14,088,342 of NW_026099573.1, forward strand.
TCATTTGTTTTTCGCTCGATCCAACTTATCTATATGCCTCCAACACCACATCTAGAAATTTTCTAATTTTTTCTTTTTGGTATCATTTATTATCCAAGTTTCACATCCATATGTTGCAACATTCCATACATATGTTTTTATAAGTCTCTTCTTGATATTGAGATGTAACTTTATTGAAGTGAGCAACTTATGTTTTTTTACTAAAGGTAGCTTTTACTAATGTTATGCGTTGTTTTATCTCGCGGACGCTCTTACCAACAGATGTAATTTTGATCCCTAGGTATACCATTTCCTCTACTTGCTCCAGTTTATGACTATCTATGTATACATTAGCGTTTACTTTAATTTCTTCAACTACACGTTATATGTCACACACTCTGCTCTCTGGGTTCGTTTAACACAAAATTTTTGTGACTTTTTGAGTTGTATATTCTAGTCATAAATCAATATTTTTAATAGAATTTTAATTTTAAATAATATTATTCTTTAGTAATAAATTTTTATTATATTTTTTTATTTTATTAATGAATGAAATAAAGTCGAATCTCACATAATTTTTAACATTTGTTAAGTAAATTTAACAATTTAAAAGATTTTAATGATATTAAAATACATATATAGGGCTTTATTAAATCATAACATCGAAGAAATTAAAAAAATGTAAAATGGTATTTATTTTACCTATAAAAAATAATATATTAGTTCACTAAAATATAAATCGTAGTCAGTTTTAACAAAATCTTCACAAATTTGTATTAAATCTGAACTTAAATTAAGAAATATTAAATTATGATAAATATTTTCATATGAACGTGTTAATTCATATAGTGTTAACAATTTTTTTTCAGGAACACAATAGTAATTAAAAAATTTATTGAATTTATTATGTGATAATAAGCGGGTCACAATTAATCGCTTTTGACGTATCGTGTCCAAAAATTCTATTACATTTGTTGCATTAGTTTCAGCATTTAAAGAAATATTAAGGCTTTTTAAAATATTGTTATATTCTGATGCAATTTTCACTACAATTTTAAAACATGATTGCGATTTCATCATGTAATCCCCAATGGACGCTTTTTTAAACAAGGCCAAAATTTCTAATAAACCATTGATCATAGTTGTAACTGCAGGGAATGTACTTTTCAAGGAATTTACACAAGTAATCAAGTTGTCATAATGTTCATTTTTCTGTTCTGATATGCATACATGTTGTATAGCACCTAAAAAGTCAGTAACGTATCTTAATAATTCACTATACCTACACCTAAATATGTGTGCAACTTCTTGCTTTTTTTTAAAGAAATTGTTTAGATTTTCTGCATCATACAGTATTTCATTTAAATCTTTAATTTGATCGTTCACCAAAATTTTCGTATTAATTAACAATTGACTATTATCCACGTTAATTATTGTATTTATAACTTTGACTGCGAGATCTTCAGATGAGTCATCATATAATGGTGATACAAGTCTATGAATACAAAAATACAAAATAAAGAGTTAATGATTAATTAGAATAAAATCTATGGATATTTCCAAAAGGTATTTTGTCAATTGTACCAATATTTCTATAAATATATATAAAAGTAGCAATAATAGCGTGCCATGAAGTTCTAAAATTCGACCATGTTGTAGTCATGTTTGAGTTATCTGTGAAGTTGATGCCATGTGTAATATAGCAAAATTGGTAAATAAACGTTACCAAACGAACTTTTAATGATATAAAAAATAGCGGTTAAAATTGAAGATTATAATTTATAAAGTTGTTTGTGTAAAAGTATTAACACAAATTTTATATTTTAAAATACCTACTAGCGTTGTACAAAGTTGTAAAATTAATTATGTTTAAAAGTAATTAATACAAGATGATAAAGCCTAATATTCGTAATGAACATTTAGCAATGGTGCATAAACTCCATATGGTGTCGGCTTCAACTAGTTGTAAGGTGAATATGGCAGACGGCTTTTTAGTGTTAGTATATATCTTTGGTTGAACATGACTCCGTATAATAGATCATTCCCAAATAATTAATAGTTTTGGTTCATTAAAAATGTAAATTACAGCGAATCTAGAAAGTGCATGTTCTCAAGATGTCAAGTTATATGGAACGCTTGGGAGAAAACGCTAGTCAGTTATACAATAAAATAAATTGAAGAGTTGTAGAATTGTTCGCCTATTAAAGATGTAGAACCTACATTGTATTTGACTTTAATTATTTTACGGTATTAAACATTGAAATACGTATTGAGAAAAGGACAGAAGAAAACACTATCTTTTCGTGATTACTATAATTTGGAGGTGTGTAACTTTTTTCATGAAAATGACTTATACTTTTGAATGAGAGTGATAAGTAATAATTGCCTTAGCAAATTTCTTATCATGGTATTAATGCCAAGGTTGTAAATTATCGTAATCACGAAAAAATAGTGTTTCATCTGTCCTTTTCTCAATACGTATTTCAATGTTTAATACCGTAAAATAATACATGAAAATTCAAATTTTCACAAACTTCAAAATGCTACAGAATATTTACTACTGAATATTAATAAGATATTTTTTTACTAAAATTTTTCTTAAATTCTACTCTACAAAATAGCTATCTTAGATTTTTTTTTTACATTTTATTTAAAATTTAAAAATAATTAATATTTTTAATAAAATGTAAAAAAATTAATTATTGAGATATAGCTATAGACCTAACGTATAACTATTATTTAAAAAAAAAATCAACTAAAAATATTAACTGGATCAAAAGTTATTTAAGTTGTCAGTGAGTGCTGGGCCACTCTGTATATATATATATATATTGTAAAATAAGAGTAATGTACATGTTTCTTCTTTAAACAAAGAGTGATTAAAGAAGTATAATTTGAATAACATGGATGAATTTACAAAATAACATTCTACAAAAATAATAAATTTATTAATGAAATATTATATAATAAAAATTGATCACTTGTGGCTAGTTAATTAAGTAAAATTAAAACTATATTAAAAATATTATTAATTTAAAAAAAACTAAAAAATATTAAACTCAAAAGCCACAAAAAAATTAATGAAAAGTCGCGGATACGTATTTCGGAAACAATGTTACCATTATCAACGCTAAACACATACTGACACCCCGACTAGAAAAAACTCCCTTATATACCCCTAGTGACCTTATCACCTAGTGACGTTATCACTAAGTAATATTATCACATTTTGCCAGTTTACACAAGTTTAATAATGAATTTTTCAGTGGGCCAAGATCCCAATTAATTAAATTGTTTTTATTTTTAAACATTTCTATTGCTTCTCTGATATTAAGTTCTTTGTAATTATTTACGTTTTTAATTAGTTTTATGGTTTTAATAGAGTGATTATGTGTCAATAAATGTTCAGCCACTGGAGATTTCTCAATTTCTTGATTTTTAATATTTCTTAAGTGCTCTTTAAACCTGACCCCTATATTTCTTTTTGTTTGTCCTACGTAACATTTATTACAACTTTCACATTGTATTTTATAAATGCCTGATTTCCCCCCTTCATCTACCTTATCTTTAGGGTTACCTAATAAATCTCTTAAATTATTACTCTTAGATGTTACCAAAGTAATACCAAAATTCTTAAATATTTTAGTTAATCCATTTGAGATGCCCGGATAAAATAAAATTGGTGATCTAATTACTTTTTGTTCCCCCTCGCTGGAGAGTGTACTAGCTGCCCTCCTTTCTTTTTTCCACTTTTGTTTTCGGACTAATTTCAAAATTATGTTTTCGTTATACCCATTAAATTTAGCTATTTCTTTTATAACCACCAATTCTTTATCATAATCTATTTTATTCATCGGAATATTAATTAATCTGTAAACCATACTATTAAAAGCTGACAATTTGTGTTGCCAGGTGTGGTTCGATGTGTTCGGAATGTATCTGAACGTGTGTGTGTTTTTCCGATAAATTTCAAAATTTAGTTCCCCCTCTGTTCTTTTAACTAATAAATCCAAAAAAGGCAATTTTCCCTCTATTTCTTGTTCATATGTAAATTTAATCGATGGGTAAAAAGAATTTAAATGTTGTATGAAAACCCCCATATTAAAATCTTTATTTATAACTGCAAAAATATCATCGACATACCTAACCCAAATTTTTGGAAAATCACCATAAGTGTATTTTAAATTTGTTTCAAACCTACTCATAAAAAGTTCTGCTAAAAATGGTGATAGCGGATTTCCCATTGCTGTGCCCTCAGTTTGCTCATAAAATTTATTTTGAAACTGAAAAACATTTTGACTCATACATAACTTTGTTAAATTAATAAGCTCATTTATTTTATCCTGTTCAATGTTTTGGTCCTTTAGCCAGTCTTTAAGAAAATCAATTGTTATATTTATTGGAATATTCGGAAATAAGGCAACTACGTCAAAAGAAATTAACCTGTCATTATTTTGAATGGTATAACTAGATAATTGTTTAACTAAATCAATATTATTTTTAACTGAAAAACTATCGAATTTTTTGAAAGATGAAAATACCCTTACTAGGTGTTTAGCCAAATTGTAAGTCGGAGCATTAATATTCGACACAATAGGTCTCATAGTACTTCCTGGCTTATGTATTTTTGGCAAAGCATATAGTTTAGGTATTTGAGGGTTTGAAATTTTAATGAAAAACCTGAACTTTTCTTCGATTATTAATTTTGAACTATTTATGACGTTTGTAGCCTCCCTTATCATTTTACTTAATGGATTCTTTTTAATTTCTTTATAAGGACCCTCTTGAATCATTCTTGATACTCTTTCATAATAATCTTCTTTTTTTAGTATTACAACAGAATTCCCCTTATCTGCCTTTAAATAAAAACAGTTTTTATTTTTTAAGTCTTTTATGAGTCGTGAATGTTTTTCATTTTTTCCTAAACCCCCTTTATTTATAACAGAATTTTTTTGTAGAAAATTTAAACACTCCCTTCTTGCTAAGTCTTGATTATTAAAATCAACACTTTTAACCCCCATTTCAATGCCTACTAGTAGATCTTCCATTGGAAATTTTTTTGGTAAAAAACTTGTTTTAAGACCCAACTTAAGTATTTCAGTTTCTTCAACGGAAAAAACAATGTTTGTGTAATTTTTAACTAAATCGTCCCCCCAGTTTTTAGAAAATGAAACTACCGGACTCTTATTAAAATTATCTATTTGACCCTTATTTTTGTATTCTGAAAGTAAATTTTGAAATTTTTTATTTAACTTTTCTTTTTTTGTTTTAAATTTATGTTCAACCACTTGGTACATCTTCAGCTCGAAGATGTCCCACTGTGATTGACTCAAAAAATTAGAAAGTTTTAAATGTAATTGATAAGCCCCCATTTCTAATCTACTTCTATTGCGATAATGATTTATTATTTCTAACTTAAGAAATTTCTCCTGAGCGAAATTTATTGACTTGTAAAAATTAATATTATTATTGTTTGACTTACTTGGTAANCGATGAATAAAATAGATTATGATAAAGAATTGGTGGTTATAAAAGAAATAGCTAAATTTAATGGGTATAACGAAAACATAATTTTGAAATTAGTCCGAAAACAAAAGTGGAAAAAAGAAAGGAGGGCAGCTAGTACACTCTCCAGCGAGGGGGAACAAAAAGTAATTAGATCACCAATTTTATTTTATCCGGGCATCTCAAATGGATTAACTAAAATATTTAAGAATTTTGGTATTACTTTGGTAACATCTAAGAGTAATAATTTAAGAGATTTATTAGGTAACCCTAAAGATAAGGTAGATGAAGGGGGGAAATCAGGCATTTATAAAATACAATGTGAAAGTTGTAATAAATGTTACGTAGGACAAACAAAAAGAAATATAGGGGTCAGGTTTAAAGAGCACTTAAGAAATATTAAAAATCAAGAAATTGAGAAATCTCCAGTGGCTGAACATTTATTGACACATAATCACTCTATTAAAACCATAAAACTAATTAAAAACGTAAATAATTACAAAGAACTTAATATCAGAGAAGCAATAGAAATGTTTAAAAATAAAAACAATTTAATTAATTGGGATCTTGGCCCACTGAAAAATTCATTATTAAACTTGTGTAAACTGGCAAAATGTGATAATATTACTTAGTGATAACGTCACTAGGTGATAAGGTCACTAGGGGTATATAAGGGAGTTTTTTCTAGTCGGGGTGTCAGTATGTGTTTAGCGTTGATAATGGTAACATTGTTTCCGAAATACGTATCCGCGACTTTTCATTAATTTTTTTGTGGCTTTTGAGTTTAATATTTTTAATATTTTTTAGTTTTTTTAAATTAATAATATTTTTAATATAGTTTTAATTTTACTTAATGAAATATTATTTAAAAATAATAATATACTTTACCCTGGTGTTGTCGGATGTAGTAAGTTATGAAAACCAAAATTGATGTACTCGAGCTTGAATGCTTCATCATAAAATACTTTGAGATTATTACATACTTGGACATAATCTAAACAGGAAATTGAATAGTTATCGTGTTTCATCGCATCATCATTTTTTAATTCATCTTGAAAACTATAGTACTTATTGTTTGTAATAGAAGTAAATGAAATTATCGAAGATATAATGTTATGAAAACTTTTAACATCTTCAAAATCCTTAATAACCATNTTTTTGACATTTTCAATATCCTCAATAACCATCTCAACTTTAGGATTACCGTTGTTATCGATGTACTCAAGTATGTCCAATTTTCTATTCGATTGAATGCCATCATTAATAAAAGAAATTTCATCAATAATATTTATTTTTTTTTCATACTTATTAAATACGTAATTCATATGTAAATTACTAAAGAATTGTATGACATTATTAATATTTTCAAATAGAGTCTTTGAACTTTCTAATGCATCATTAAGTGTAATTAAGCATTCAGTAAGATCATGAAATTGGTTTTTTAAATGATAGTTATCACAATATTGCAGTATTAAACCAATATTTTTAATGAAAATTTCTATAACAATTGTATATCTACAGATAAGTAATTCATTAATAGCATCATATATTCTAGGCAAATTATTGACATTTAGATGTAGACTTAAGTTTCCAAGAAAGTTTGGAATGGAATCTGAATTTAGCGTTAAACCGTCTGTTAAGTGTTGCATTGAAGAATCTTCGCCTGGAAATAGAACATATTTGATTACTTCTAATAAATATTCAACATAATCGCTTTCATCCACGAGTCTATAGCTAGTTGTATCGATTTGATTTATCCAAAATATGAAAAAAGTGAAATAGTATATTTTTATGAACATTTTATAGTCAATTGAAAATATAGAAAACAAAATTTAGAATAACTTATTTGTTAGATTCATATTAGTTAGAATTTATACATATTTTATACAATTAAAGATGTATATTGACTAAAGTTTAGTTTATTTTATCTACTATTTGCAAAGTTGTTTTAAAATTAAAATATTTGTTTAAGTGTTTTTGGAAGAGTTCTAGATATTTGCGAGTTAACATTTTATTTTAAAATTCTGTCACATATACAAAATTATTCAATTTTTCAAGTTAAATAATTTGGGAATGAATATTCTTAAAATATTTATATCAGCAATTTAATTATTAATATTTGTACAATTCATAATAATATAAGTGCAGTATGCATGAATAAAATATTCTTTAAAAAGAAAATCATATTTTTAAATATTTTAATTGCAAGGTTTCAGCCAAACCACAGGACCTACTAATTACCTACTAGTTAGGAAAACATTGGAGAGTGACTTAATAGCCGAGCCAAACGAGAATAGTTCTCTTTAACGGAGCTACTTGGTTTTGAGTTAAAAAAAAAAACAAATATTAATGTTGATACGATCACATTTGCATGTGCCCATATCTCTGTCTCCCATAACATCGTCGTACCGTTTAATAGACATATATATATATAATTAACACAGTGGCATACAGCAATACTAACAGGAGGGCGGACTGCACACATAAACACTTTTTGCAATTCACGACCAATGTGCCATAATAAGATATCCTTATCGACAGTTGACATTTTACCATCTTCGCGATCACTACTTTTGCCTGATAATTAACTTAACTTCGCTACCCCGTATATTATAGTGTGTGTGTGTGTGTGTGTGTCGCCGTCAGCTCCCTGTTGGATTATAACATCTCTAGGTGTCCAGCAGGTTGTATTATCCATTTAATATTTCAATTGCTTAATAAATATTTATTTATATCGTTGTTAACCTAAAGTGTTATATATATATATTGTAGTGCGACCCTTGGTAGTTCCTCTAAGGGAATATAAATTAAATAGGAAACTTCAGTACCTAAGGTAAATATAGTCTGGCCAGCTATCCCCCGTTGGTCCCTTAGAATACTGTCGACGGGCATTTAGGCTAAACCCCTACATATGTTTTTATAAGTCTCTTCTTGATATTGAGATGTAACATTATTGAAGTGAGCAACTTATGTTTTTTTACTAAAGGTAGCTAATGTTATGCGTTGTTTTATCTCGCGGACGCTCTTACCAACAGATGTAATTTTGATCCCTAGGTATACCATTTCCTCNATGAAAAATGTTGGGCAACATTTCTTTTTGGCTTGTCTTCTCTGACTTAATAAATATGAAATTCAGCATTTTCATTTTTTATAAAAATGTGTCCTGAAATTATGAATACTTATACAAAAACTAAAATGGTTTTTTGCTAAATCTCAGTTTCATTAAAGAACTTAATTAATTAATTGATATATACCTCATAAAAAGTCAAAAAACAATTAAATACAGAAGAGTAGAATAATTAGATAATTAATAAAAATTTAGTGTGGAAGCGATGTCCCCAATTTAATAGATTTATAATTTTAATTGTGTGAATTAAAAATTTCTTACATTATATTGTTATATTTAATTATTAATTATTGTCAATATAAGATATTTCAAATAAGTAAGTAAATAAATAAGTAATTAGATGTTCTATATTTTTACTTGACAACTGTACTTCAAATTTCTGATCGTATTATTGACAGAGAAAATATAATATAATTTTGCTTTGTTATTTATTAAAAAATTTTTAATAAATTTAATTTAAAGTTAAATTCTTAAGAAAAACTAGCTTCTCTTCATCACCTTACCAACTAGTTTAATATAAACTGGCTAGGAAAATTAGCACATGAGTTAATATGTAAAAAAAATCGAACTTTTCTGATAAATGTACTGTAAATAGTAATTATAAAATTTCCTGATAGCATATTAATTTTAACAATTTCATTTTTTTCTATTTAATATGAAACCATAATTTATAAACCATAAATTTAAAATATTTTATTTTTTATTAATATTTAATATATTTAACATGTAAGTTGAGCTAAAAGTTATGGTAATAAATTAATTTTTTTTATTAAAACTTTCACTTTTAAGGACAAAAAAAAGTAGGTTAAAATGATTACTTTTAATATATAAAAATAAAAATCAATAATAATTTGAACACAATTAATTTTAAAAATTATGTAATATATAATTTAAAAAATTACTAATCTGGGTATAATTAAGGAAATGTTGCTTTTGTAATTATCCATCATTTTTTTAGAATTAAACACAATCTACAGATTTGCATCGAAGCGTTTCTTATGATAGTGATTTTAATCACTGTCAGATTAAATCTATACTGGACCCAACTATGCACGTCCCCACTATACCGCGATCTCACTGTGCTGGGTTTTTTTTTATTAAAACGACTAAAACATTTTTAAAAATGAATGAATCAAAATAAATTTATTTTATATAAAAACCCTAAGTATATATCTATCGTTGAATATAATTTTGTTTAATTTGACCCTTTACTTGCCTACAGGGGGATTTAAAATAGCAACTTTTTCACAAAAGTCAATTTTTCCAAAAAAAACTTTCAAACGGTGATGTGAACATAGGTGATAAACAAGTTAAATACGAATACAACTCTTTGATTATAGATGATGTTGATTACCCTTTAACACTCCATCTAACATGTCTACTACAATACAACAATAATGACTTGGAGACGTTTAAACCAATATTTGAAGGGACATAGGTTCATTTTTTTTTTATCAATACGAAAGTTGGTTTACAACTTCAATTCTCCATTCAAACCGGTTACTCGCCTTTTATTTAAGTTCCTTCAAGGTTTTGACTCTTGCATCACACTTAATTTGTCCTATATAAGAGTTTCGGGAACGTCCTGTAATTTTCTTTCTATCTGTCATACCCTCTAATATTATATTATGCAACTGTCGTAATATACTTGTCACTACCATAACATAGGATATTTATACATTATATTCTTTGAAGAACATGATCCTTTTCTAACAAATAACATTTAACAAACACTCCCTGTTTAGTTATACAATATATAATATTATAATAATATATATGATTCTATCATAAAATGATTAGTAGTCACTTTTAGAAATCATTCCTTCCGAGAGGAAATCTATAAATTATTTTTGTCATCTTTGTTATTTTAGTTTTAATATTAATGCATTGTATTAGTCCTGGTCTTATTGCAAAAACTATGTTAATATTATATATAAATGTAAAAATTATTTATATTCTATTCATCTGTAATAATCACTGTATTTTATGATTATTTGTCAAATAAACAGTTATACTTTAAGAATTAGACAATGATGATTTTAGGGGGTATAAAATATTATAAAAAGGCGAAGCAAACCCTTATTCCTCACTGTTCATTTCGTTCTCTGGATACATAAAGATACGTGGATATTGCGATCATCATTGTCGAAGTTCTTACGTGCATAATATATGAACCAAAAACTTGAATTTGTGTTATTTTATTTATCATTTTATTAATATTATCACTGAAGTTAATATAACAATTGAAGAATAATTATCAGGTAAGATTTTTAAATTTATAAGAATATTTGTATTGTCATTTTATAACCCTTGAAATACACCCCGAATCAAAAGTAACTCTAACTCTAATCCTCACTTTAATTCACTCAACAATATAAAATCTTTCAATCTTTTTCTTTTATTAATTTTTAAGTTATGACACAACTCTTCTCAGTGTCTCAGGGCACCTCCAACCATTTTCCAGCGTATTGCTCTAATCGCATCTATAATTTTGTGATTTTCTCCCACAGCTCTAAACACTTCTTCATTTGTTTTTCGCTCGATCCAACTTATCTATATGCCTCCAACACCACATCTAGAAATTTTCTAATTTTTTCTTTTTGGTATCATTTATTATCCAAGTTTCACATCCATATGTTGCAACATTCCATACATATGTTTTTATAAGTCTCTTCTTGATATTGAGATGTAACTTTATTGAAGTGAGCAACTTATGTTTTTTTACTAAAGGTAGCTTTTACTAATGTTATGCGTTGTTTTATCTCGCGGACGCTCTTACCAACAGATGTAATTTTGATCCCTAGGTATACCATTTCCTCTACTTGCTCCAGTTTATGACTATCTATGTATACATTAGCGTTTACTTTAATTTCTTCAACTACACGTTATATGTCACACACTCTGCTCTCTGGGTTCGTTTAACACAAAATTTTTGTGACTTTTTGAGTTGTATATTCTAGTCATAAATCAATATTTTTAATAGAATTTTAATTTTAAATAATATTATTCTTTAGTAATAAATTTTTATTATATTTTTTTATTTTATTAATGAATGAAATAAAGTCGAATCTCACATAATTTTTAACATTTGTTAAGTAAATTTAACAATTTAAAAGATTTTAATGATATTAAAATACATATATAGGGCTTTATTAAATCATAACANGACTGATGATAATGGATTTTTGGTGTACCGGGAAAAGAATATAAAAAAACAGAAAGAAAAATCTAAAATTCGTTGGTGGAAATTGAAAGGGGAAAATGAAAAAGAGTTTGTCAAGACGGTAAAGGAGAGGACAGTATGAAATGTTCAAGGAGATATAAATGATGTGTGGAATAGATTTGATAGTTGTGTTAAGAATATTACAAAGGAGATTGTTGATGAGAGTAGGAGTAGAATGCCAGGTAACAAA
>NW_026099573.1:14100465-14103244 GCF_025091365.1 Daktulosphaira vitifoliae
TGTCAGATATCATCTATACTTGTCCCATCTATGCCTCGTCCACACTGTGCCTCGACCCCACTGTGCTACCGTTTTTTTTTCCTTAAAACTGCCATAACTTTTTGGAAAATAAACAAATAAAAAAACATTTTTTTATATTAAAACCTTAGGTATTTCTATTCATTTGAAATATTTTTTTTGAAAATCTGACACTTACTTTTCACAAGAGGTGATTCAAAATAGCATCTTTTTTACAAAAGTCAACTTAACTTTTGAAAATATTCCGGAAATACTGCGTCCTTTAAACATATGTTAAATTAAAGCTTATGTTATGTACTATAAGTAAAAAGAAAAAATTTTGTCCTGGCGCCTTATCTTTTATGTGCAAATGTCTGCCGTAGTTAAAAAACATGATATTGTTTAAAAGTTTTTTTTATGCATTTTAAAATACCTTACAAAGGTTTGTCATAGTAATGATTCCACCAATTTTTATCAAAGTTACATGAATCTTACTTAGAATAAATATAAATTTTAACTTATTTTGATTATTTTACCTTCTCAAAGTTAAGAAGGGGCTTTGAAATTTTAACTAGCTTAAATTATTATTTTTAGCTATAATTCACTTAATACACAATGGCTGCGTCGAATACGCTACAGTATTACACGTTCTCGTGCGTGAAGTGAGTAATTTCTTATCAATTTAAAAATGCGGTAACAATGTTAGATCATCTATTTATGACAATTATGCTGTCCAACGTCAAATAACAGTAACCAATATACTTATTAAAATTAAATTTTTACATAGTCCCAAGAATTACAACCTGCCGAATTTTTTGTAATTATTCTATAATATTAATACAATTTTTATAATTAGAATATTAATAATTATTGTGTATACCAAGGGCGTATTTAAAGGGAATATGGGTGACTGTCCTCCTTAAGCCTGCGCTATCAATATATTTTTAGACGACTTCTAATAAATATGGACCTAATGACCTTTTTTTTAATCATCATCTTGATTTTTAGCAAAACATTCTGTGGCATGTTTACCAAAGAAAAAAAATGAAAAACTCTCCTAAAATAATTTCTAAATACGTTCCAATTGAATACCTCAGTAACAAACGTTTACCTTATATGTAATACATTTTACTATTTTTCTTTTTGAATTTTCCTGATATTAATAATTAAATTGTCAATATATTTTTGTTGCACTGCTTCTGATGTTATATTTTTTCCTATAAAATACTTATCGTGACAGGCATAACCGAGTAATCCTACTAGAATTAGTGGCCTACTTACGAGGATGTCCCAAAGAGGCTTACGTGTCGAAGGCGCGTGAGGCTTGTAGAGCCCTAGGTTTAGGGTGAAGACCAAGCTAGGCAAAGCCTAGTAGTATAATAATACTATAATAGCTGATTGACGAAAATAATAAAAATTTCAAATTAAAAAAATTATAATTAAAAGAATGTTAACTGCCTTTTAACGTTTAGGTTACTCATACCTGTATAGGCTCTCAATATTCATGGGCCTGGACATCATCTCTCAATACCCCCATTTAATCCGGGTATGGTGTATCTAAGTCAATATTTCTATTTAAATCCATATTTTGTTTGAGAATATATGTCTAAAAAGTTATTTAAATTAAATACGTACACAGGATTTTAGTTCACGTAGAGTTATTACTATAGGNATTACAAATAAAAAAAAATCTAAATATTGAGTACTGGGTACTGGGCCCATAACCTGTTGAATGGAATAGGTTATGTAATTAAAAGATTTAGAAATTATTCGTAATATAATAGTATTTAATATAAAATGTCAAAACATATAATATAAGAGATGTACAACGGCAACGGGTCACTTTACTCGATAGACTGGATCAAGTTCATCCATATTTTGTTTTCTTTCAACATTATTCTCATCATTAATGTTATTTTCTTCACTTTCAACCACCATTTCTGAATTTATTTCTTCATCTTTTTTTCTAATTTTGATTTCTATTTCTATAGATTCTTTGAATATAACATCTCTGCTTAATGAAACTTCTTTTCCATCAAAGCATATGCGGTATCCTTTAGTTTCTTCTGAATACCCAACAAATATTCCTTTTCTCCCTTTTTGATCCCATTTTCTACATTTTTCTTTTGGTATATGAACATAAACTTCACTACCAAATACTTTAAAATTGCTTATATTGGGACTTTTATTATACCATAATTCATAGGGCGTTTTTTCTTTGTTACCTGAATTTAACGTACGATTCAATACATATACAGCTGTATTTACCGCTTCAGCCCAAAGATTTTTTGACAAATTTTTACTGTATAACATAGTTCTAGCTGCTTCTACTATTGTACGCATTGTTCGTTCTGCTTTACCATTTTGCTGTGGTGTATATGGTACACTGGTTTCATGTTTTATACCAAATTTATTCAAAATAGCTTTGACTTCATCATTCTTATATTCCAAGCCACAATCACTTCGTAAAGTAAGAACTGATATATTTAACTGATTTTTCACTGTATTTAAGAATAATTCAAACTTCTCTTTTACTTCTGATTTTTGTTTCATAAAATATATATATGTATACTTAGAGTAATCATCTTTGAATATAACAAAGTATCTTTTACCACCAAGAGAATTTTCTTCCATGGGTCCACAAACATCACTGTGAATTATCTGACCTGGTTTTGTTGTTTTGGTACTGCTCAGTGTAAATGGTTCTCTGTGTTGTTTACCATAAATGCAAGCTTCACAGAAAAATTTGTTTTCCATATCTGTGAATTGAATACCCATATGC
>NW_026099573.1:14103282-14123387 GCF_025091365.1 Daktulosphaira vitifoliae
TTGTTCTAAACGCAATTGTGCCTCTGTGTCTGTTTCTGTATCATGTTTTATAATTTGAATTGGATATTCATAACTTCCATCTATTACAGAGAACAACACATCATATGATTTTAATATTACCGTCATTTGAAATTTCCATTTTGCCCAATTTTCACTGCCGTTTAGTTTGTTAATTTTTATAGATTCGTTTTCCATGATAACGAATTTCCTGTACACTGTCTGCACACAATAAAAAATTACAATAATATTTAACACGATCGACGCACTTACTACGCGAACGCACTTTTAAATTTCACGATTAATTATATTACAAATAAAAAAATCTAAATATTAAGTACTGGGTACTGGGCCCATAACCTGTTGAATGGAATAGGTTATGTAATTAAAAGATTTAGAAATTATTCGTAATATAATAGTATTTAATATAAAATGTCAAAACATATAATATAAGAGATGTACAACGGCAACGGGTCACTTTACTCGATAGACGGTGAAACTACGACTAAACTGTAAACATGTATACAATAGGCTGCATTGAGTAAAACAACATAATCGTAAAAGGAATGTGTCCCTTTGACCTTGTACTATACTAACATAAGTAAAAATACATTAAACTGTTATCTTAAATAATATTACTGTACCCAGTGTGTTGTTTAATAATATCAACAGTTTATAATAGACCTGTAGGGTTTTTGCCCCTCCCCCAATATATAGCTGAACTAATTAGAGGAGACAGTAGAAACCTAGAACCTTATCTCTATGTACGCCACTGTAGAGATGGGAATTATGGTTCACCTAAGTGATCCGATTCATTCGAATTAGGTCAACTAGAAGACCCGTTCGAGATTTAAAAGATATTTTGAGTCAATTGAATGGAACATTCAGTACAGTTTTGATTCTTTTGCAGTTTTCGATTCACGAGTCGCATGTATGATTTGCGATTCGGATTAGGGATGTGTCGTATAAACAAATGACATATGAATATGTTATCATGTTATCATTGATATTTGGTAAGCGATCAAATCGGTTCAGTGTGATTTATACGGGAAAAAATTAGTTTTTGGGGGATCCGGATCACTACGGTTCGGCGATCTGAATCATTTCGTTCACTATTTTGACCCGTTCAATGCGATTCGTTCGTTCGCGAACGACACATCTCTTCGCCACTGTCTAGATTAGTTAATTTACGTTGATAAACAAAAACTACTTGCTAAACTAAACCATTTTTTTAAATATCTACAGCGAAATATTAACATCATGTAATAGTAGTAATCTTCTTATTAATATCAGTAAAAATTGAAGTATTTAGGAATACTTTTATAAATTAAAATAAAATACACTTAGTAAAATATGTTGAATTATATGTTAGTCAAAATTTGGACTTCTTTTTGTAAATTATTATAGTATCAGCATTAAGTAAATATGTCAATAGATATTGGTATTATTATTTGATAGGAGGTGGTGATAAACCAAAAATAAATGAAGCTAACTAGTTTTTCTAAGGGGCGTCGAGCCGTTTATTAAGAAAAAAAAAACAAGAATTGTAACACCGAAAAACAAAAAAAATCGAGTGCGAACCAAAAGTAACAATGATAACAATACTAAAAATCCGTCGACACAATAAACACAGATGACCGAATTTGCGGTGGCGATTGAGTTGAGTTCGCGGACGATGCAACCAAAGTGTTAGGTGTCACGAAGATGACTGACTCGACGTATTATTGCGGCGGGGTATCCGACGCTAGGCATTTGATGGACTTTACACCACGACGATAACGCGTGTGTGTGACGGTCCGGTTTACAGTTAAGCGGTGGCTGAGAAGGAGCTGACACGACCGCGGGGTGTCAACGTGTGACAACGCCGTGGCCGTGTCATATTATAGATAATAATTATTTATTATCTATTGGTATTATTATTATAGATAAACATTTAATAATTATAAGAATAAATTACACATTTTTTAAGTAACAAATTTAATAAAACATGTAGTATAAAAGATAAATTGAAAAATAAATGCCTTTAGTTTTTTTTTTCTTACTACGATTTATTTATTTAGATCATATCCATGTGATTGTGATCTACCGAAGTTGGTGTAACTGGATCAGACTGTTCTGTGATTTTTACTTTTTGGTATTTTTCTGGAAAAATCAATTTTTTAATATATCACGTGCACTATTTCTTTATTGCTTGTTAGAACTTACTGGCCATTTTAATCATTATCACGCCCCACCAAATACTCCATCCCCAGCCGACCAAGCAGAACAAAATTGTAAATAACTGAGAGAATGCTACGATAGCGTTAACAAGAAACGCGCCCATCCTTGATTGAAGTGTGTCATTAATGGAAAATCGCGGTTTCCCCGTACACAGACAAAATACTCCACTGAAAAAAGTTCCTAAAGTAAATTAAATAAAAATTGTTTAAATCATTAATTACACATCAATAAATATATATTCCTCTCCTATTGATAAAAATACCCTGAAAATCTTATGATAAGGAATTGAATAATAAAAAAAGAAAAGCTATATGAATATAGTTATATGAATTTTTGAATAGTAATAAAATACTGATAATAATAATTATGATTAACTCATAATTAAACTCAAATTTAAACGTTTAGGAGAACTAAAGTATAAGATTAGTGTTATAGTCTTTTTAACTGATTTTCCAATTTGATAAGTATTTATATAATTTAAAGTGAATAAATTGTTGGTATTTTAATAAACTTTTTATTCATCAATGAGTTTAATGAATGAACTATAGAGTATAAATCCATTTTAAATATTACAAACCAGCTCCTGGTAAAATAACGTTTAATACCAAACATATCCAAGCCATCACTAAAGGAAGCACTGGTATGGCACCTCTCATTACTGACGAATGATCTACAAAAGCCGGGTCCAATTTTGGTATATTCTAATTAAAAATTACAAATATTTAAATAAATTTACATTTCAAAAAATATATATCACAAAGAAAAATAAGTATTTTGGTTTATTTGTGGTGTTTTAAGCGTTTAGCCCAAGAGTTAGTTTATCATAATTACAGGACGATTCTTTAACACTGACCACTCACTTTCTCATAAAGTAATATATTTTGTAATTTTTTTAGGGTTTTTTTGGTTACATTTGTAATTCTAGTTAAAAAATATCGTTTATGTGCGTATGTTTATAGTATTGTCAACTATATTTTTTTTAAGTACAGCATATATATTTAACAAGCTTATAAAGTATATAATGTAATTATGAAAATGTATAGTCGATAACAACTTTGGATCAATATTTTAGAAGTTAGTAATATTTTTATATCTAAGTTGAAGAAGGAGTGAGATCTAATAATGTCTAGTGATAAAAATAGCAACACCAGCGCCTCATCATCAGTCAATACTTAAAATTTTTAATAACTACTGATTACTCATCCACAAGTTGTTATTGATCAGTTATTTATTTAATTACATTAATATTCTATTTTATAAGCTAGTTATATAAGTATAATATTTATATCTTTTGTATTACATAATTTTATTATTAAATAAATTTTTAATGAAAAATTTAATGACATACTTCAAAGTTTATAACTATTTATGTGTAAATACTAAAGAATTTTTATGAGTTTAGACCTTAAGAATTAGGGTTGTATACAAAAATGAATATGTATGTGGATCAATGGTTTATCCTTAGCTTTTTGTGAAGACTATACAAGATGATCTGTGTATCATAATTTCTTAATTACGTTCAATTGAAAAATAATTGGAAATTTATTTTTGAGTTATTTTTAATTGTACATAGCATGTTCATTAAGTAAAGAAAATAGTTTCTATTGTTTCTAAAAACTGATGTATCTCTTTTAGTACCTCATCAATTAAATAAATTGATTAATAATTGTATTAACATTTGTTTAATTTAGAGAACTGGAGTAACCTATATATAATTCATCATTATTTTGTTTAAATATTTTGGAATCACTTGAAAATAAAACATCAATATGTTGATTATATTATTTTAATATTATAAGATCAATTTATTACAATTTATTTTATAAGATAAATTTAAAATCATAATGTATTATGTCCATAACTCCTTAATATTGACTAGATTACTTCTTTGCCAGTTGAAAATAATTAAATTATTCCATTAAGTAGAATCATTTGACTTTAATTTAATTATTTTTGACATAATAATCGATTTGCAAAATTAAGAACTAATTATACATATTTAGGAAAGTAATGTCATAAAAATTGTCATAAAGAAGTATGAGAAAAATCGCGAAATATTAGAGTGATCGTTTAAGAAAAAATGAAAACGTTTTTTTGACGGGAAAATTTTATTATACTGTCACTAGTCATTATAATTAAATAAATAATAATCTTACTATGCAATGAGTGTCTTACTAAGTGGCTTAGTTAAAAAAAAATTGGGTAATCGGTATTATTTTGCGACTGGCATTTTCCCAAACTACCATTTGTAAACTAGTATCTTGGAAATTGTTAACATTTTAAGATAAAGTATTAATAAATACATAGTTTGTATCTTAAATTTAACTGCGATAAAGTGCAGGTTATGAATATTTTTATCATCAAGAATTTCTGAGACGAACTCTTTCTTCAGCTTGAATTCTAAAATGATGATCTAAGAAATGTGACTGACCAGTTATTTTTTTAATTAAATATGTGTGGTACCTTTAATAAAAATCAAGTTGATAAGTTACAGATGTAATGGAAGGTTCTTGATAAATAATACTCGATAATCTAGAAATAGATGAAACTGAATATAGCCTAAAGAATTTCTTTAACATTAGTTTTACTTGGAAAATGATTGAATGGATTATGATAAATAATTCACTATGTACTTTTTAATTCTAACATTAAAGATCTAATATTTCTCGTCCGTTTACTTCCTTTTAAAACTCAACAACTCGTATGAACCTTTGCACAACATTGAAAATCTGTGTATCGAAATTTCTTGACTTACTGAACAGCTGAATAAACTTTTCCTTCTTCGATAACCCGATCTAATGGGAGTATCGCCTTGGTGTCGATAGTAGCAACAGCACCGTCGGAACCAGGACTGTGTAGATGGTTTGTTGCTAATAGAGGAAGAAGAATAGCAACAACAGCAGCAACAACAAAGTGTAGATAAACATAACTTCAATTTTTCAACAAACGTAGAAGGAGTTGCTAAATCCTCGGAAGTGTCATCATTGACTCCTTGTTCGCAGTCTTTGGAAGGCGGTTTCTTGTAGCAACAGAAAAGGCGTTGGAAATAGCGACAAGGCCAACAACTAGAGCATCTCCTATCGTTGATAGCCGACTTACTCGATCCCCAGCAAAACCGAGGTCGTCTTTTCCATACGGACGCACATCTTTCAACTGACCCACAACATTTTCTGCCACACTCACAGGTCGGACAACACTTGAAAACGCAGCAAAATTTACGCACAAACCGACCGCAGCACGATGGTTTTACTTTCGGTTCTGGCTCGATTATTTTATCCGATTGCCTGTAAAATAAAATATCCATTAAGACTCAAACGATTACTTAGAAATTTTTATTTTTTACATGAAAACGGTTTGATTAATCTACTTGTAATATCCTAACTTAAGGGTAGTTACTATAGATCACTTGTAATAGTTGATGATACATAGGTATCGGAGTAACTTTAATTATATTACTCAAAAAATGTGATTAATAAAGTTAAACAAAACACCTTACGATGATAATCTAAAAGTTTTTATTAGTTATGAGATAAGTTAGTGATGAGCATATCACGTAAAAATTAACATCACGAATAATTCATTAGACGAAGCAAAAAACTTACGAAGAAAACAACACTCTGTTCTTTAGAGGCTTTTGAAACTACTAAAAAATACCGTGCAAACAATAACAATAATACTCCTTTGACATGGCGTACGGCTTCCATACTGTATTTTTATAACAACCTTGTTTCAGGTATATGTTTTCGCAATGTAGTTTTTTATTAATTTCTAGGGGAATATGCTCTGTCAAAACTAAAATATATTCTTAAATATTTTTATACTATATAATTACCGGGTTTGTTCGTTAATCATACCGAGTTCGCCCTTGTTACTGCGCCCGAAGTCGATGGCTAGTCGTGATAACGCCCGACTTTTTTTGAGTTATTAAGTAATGGATAAAAATTAAAGGGACGAAATACATAATATACTTATTTGCGTGCTAGCTGGTTCTATGTGACTCTATCCTATTGCGTGCAGCGCCAGTACAAGTAATTCACAAAATCTTCTGTCGCCCGTCGGGCAAGTATCGATAGGGTCTAAAATATTTCAAGTAACGATGGTACCTCAACCGATTCTGCCATCGCGCAGTTAAGTTTCTTTAGAATAATAATAATCATATCAGTTTTACCTAAAAAAAATTTAAGCCTTTAAAAGAAATTGATTTTTTATTATTTATTTAGTGATAATGATTTCGACCTAATCGTTTAAATATTTTTAAATGTAATTTTAATTGTTATAAATTTATAATAAATATTTGTGGACGATACATAGAAAAGATGGAGTACTATAACATTGACATTTTGTCTACATGTATGTAGTTAAAGCTGTTTGTGTTTTAATATACGTAAATGAAATATAGCAAAATGTAATAGGAATTAGCAAAGGCGACCGCAGAAATTTTTCATAGGAGGGAATTTGTTTAAATATTTGGTTTCACTGTCCGTTCAACAAACCCAGTGTTAAAGGGAGTGAACGGGCATTTGGCCAGTTAACCACGCTTTTTTGGAGACTTCGCAATAGCGGCAACAAAAAAGAACTTAGCTACTTCAGATAACGACATAGTTCCACAAAAAAATAAAAATGATATACGTTGTCATTTAAATGTTTAATTATTTTTAGGGTAGAGAGAAAATGTAATTAGAATCCTCAAAAATATTATTCCAATAGGTGTTTATGAGTTTCGCAAAAAAAATATTATAAATAAAAGATTTTTTGGTAATTTTATATATTATTTAAAAGTTTAAATTTAAAAACAAAAACCAAACCTTTATGTCATTAATCTATAAAAAAAACTAATAATCTTAATTCTAGTATTTATAATATAATTTAATAAAAATAAAAGTTTTTATCTTTTAATTAAAAAAACTTCAATTTGCGGAACTGTACAATACACAACAATTATGAAAATTAACCAAATAAAAAGTCAAGGGTAGCATTACTCCGTTACCGCTTCACCCTTCGAACGAATATGGAAATTAGTATTTTTTTTATACAAATCTTTAATAAATAAATTTAATAATGGTTTTCATTGATATATTTACAGTTATTTACTGTATTAACTGTTAAAACCCAGTTTGACAGCGTAGGTCTTATAGCAAGCAAGAGAGAATGGTATAAAATAGAAGATTCCAAAATTTTTATAAAACCAAATGAGTTTTGTTTTTTAATTAATGAGCGAAAACACACAAATGACTCCTGTTGTAAAAATACATTATCAATTGTGAACAAGTATAAAGGTAATAGACAACAGATATTTTTAGAAACTATAACCGATATAAAGAAACAGATATAGATACATCTGGGAATATTTATTTCAAATTAATACAATTATTTCAGGCTCCACAGAAGAAGTTCTTGCGGTAGCGAATTGCGTTTTGCAAATAAAAACCTTTTGTATTGCCATTTTTTATACTGTTAGTTTTTTCATATTGGGTTTAATATTTTTTTAGCAATTGTGCAAAATATAGTTCGTGTATAAACAAGAAACGTCACTCAGAACACATGTGTAGGTTAACTTTCGAAACAAACCAAACTATTGTAATTATATTTGTGTTTCTCGCGTGGCCCATTTATTCTCTAATGTTAAAGTTCTTTAATGTAATAGTAAACATCGCCAAGCATTTATGTTATGTGTAGTCACGGTTGACGGTTTTTTTTGTATCCGAGGTCGGCTTTTATGGTAATTTATTGAACGACTTTTATTTTCGGGTACCGGTCAGTTGGGCTTTGGTCGCGAGAAATGTTTAAAGGTGTGTGGAAACAGCTCGTGTGTACAGAGGGCGAGGACTGACACTCACGCGAGCAATGGCAGTATATATAATGTTTAAGTATGATGGCATGGTCCGAGTTCATAAACACAAGAAAACACTACCACCGCCGTCGTTGTCGAAGAATACATTATACCGCGGTGACCCAATTAAAATACCCGTGTACACTTACAAAAAGTTACTGTATACATAAGTCGCACGATTGAGTTCATTCATGAGAATGGCGTGACTCAAAGTGTAATACAGAACAACATACGTATGGAGCGACCTCTCTTTTTCTCTTCAAAAAACCCTAAAAACGCCCGAAATATGTACCGGTCAAGCACTACACATTATTTAAATATAATAACATTTTATAATAAATTATCTTCCGACGTTGTACACGCACGCGCTTCTTTATTAGGTTCAGGGTTGTATAAGCGGAGAGGTATATGAGGATTCCCACCGTCTTCTTACCTTGTATGTAGCTGCTAAATAAAATGCAAATATTTGTATCTAAAATATAGCGAAAATTCATGATAGGTAATGAAAAACTATTTTGTTACGTTTTTCTATTATAATTAATGTGGAATTGATAACAAAAAGCCATATAAATTATACACTGAAAAAAGTATGGTTTATATAAATAACCGTTTATATGGTTATCCCATCCCGAAACTCAGCCTTTAAAGTTGAGTATTTTATATAATTTTAAACAAAGGTAAAGCTGAATTTTTTTTATTATTTATTCAATCGATAGAAAATATTATGAGGATTTTAAAAGTACTATAATATTGTTTATTGCGTCTCATTTAATTGACGTAAACACTATAAATAAGAATAAAAACTTAATAAGTAAAATAAGATCTAATAATGGTTACTTTTTTAATTTTAATATATCTATACATTGTTATTTTAGTAAAAATAAAAAAAATTACGTGTATTTTTTGTTGTAGAATGATGTGATAAAATTAGATTTTGAAAATATCAACTATTTGATTAATTGTAGTAAAAAAATCATTATAAATAGTGAAATTATAACATAAAATTTAATAAAAATACATAAATATTTCACAAAAATTATTATAAACATATTGCCAACACAGATCCGTCTTAAATATTTTATAGTATTCTATTTAAAAAAAATGTACAGTAATTACTCATAATTATGGGACTATGATTAAGAAAAACTAGCTTTAATTGTTTAAAAATCATTTTAAGTATTAATTTTAAAAAAATGATATCAATCTACTTCAGTTCGCTGAAATATAAATTATTATTACTAATATCACGTTAATATATATACGAAAAATGAAACATTTGATTTTATAAAATAGTTCTTTTTTAAATCATACTTAAATCAAAGAACTATTGTTTATTTATCTAAATTAAAATTTACGGGATAGACTCAAATTTAAATAATATAGATTTCTCCAACCTTCAAAAAATTTTATCAACAATGGTAGATGCAATAATATCAATTTATCTCTTAATATAATAAAAATTGATCAAATGGTTACGTTGTTTCCGCGTATCCGCGACTTTTCAGTAATTTTTTATGGCTTTTGAGCTTAATATTTTTTAGTTTTTAAATTAATAATATTTTTAATATAGTTTTAATTTTATTTAATTTATCTCTAGTTCAGTAGTCCATTATATTATAATTAGTATTTAGTTAAAAACTCGAATGAAAATGATTATTCATTGATTTCAAAACGAAAATATAAAACATCTTTTCTCAGAGCTATTATAATAATAAATGTAAAATCGTCAATATTCGGTACGACTGTGTCTTTGTCTGTAAACTTTTAGCGCAAAATAACCATCGATGAATTCTCAGCGGTCCAGACAACAAAAGAACCGAACAATCCAACCCAACCTCGAAAGCTTTTTCGCGAGGTACAACCACTTGACATCTTAAAACATCTCCGTCACAACCGAAAAGCGCAACTTTATCACAGCTTAAATTTGATAAATCATAATAACTATCGCTTAACGCCATTTTTACGGTTGGAAAAGTTTATAATTATAAAACCAATGGTTTCAGAATTATAATGTTTTTTTAAATCTATAATTCAGTTGAATTATAGATTCATTATTAACCACTATATTATGGCCTATATGAACTATATTGTGCAGTTGCTTTAACTGAACACGTCGGTAAATACTATCGTAATTCCCAACCAAATTGATTCAGTTATTCTAACTAAACGCACTTGGTAGAATTACCAACTAAGATGGTAAGCTTTACTATTTTATGGTTCTCCTAACTATACAATTTTTAACCGTTTACCATACAAAAAATCATTTTTTTCTGTGTACGGGATCATCAGAATTTTAACACCCGGCAATCTTTTTTTTTTTTCAAAGTCATAAAAGTATAATTTATAAAAAATGTCTAAAATATATAATATCAATAAAGGTTAAAAAAACTTCATTTAAAAATTCTTCTTTCCAATTTTTTAGACGTTCTGCGTGTTTTATTTTATTGTTAAAACAATATTGAGGTCAAAAACACATCGCTAACCACTAATAGATGAATTTGTTGTTTTATATTTTTAAATAATAACTTCTTCTTTTTCCTCGCCTTAATCCCAACTACTTGGGGTTGACCATTTTAAATAATAACTATTTATATAATTGTTTTAAAATAAATAAATGTATTGTATAAAAAATGAAAAAGTGCTTAATTTCTTTTATAGTATTTAATTTTCCAACAAATTAAACATTTTATCACAAAATATTTAACCGTTTAATATCTCTCATATTAATACTGAAGTGGTCCAAGTGATTATGTGACTTATAAAAACATATATCATTATACGGAATGAATTGCCTATGCAATTATTAAATTTTTATGGACTGATGGAAATCGAAAATAAATATTAAATTACTAACTCAAAAAAAAATTATTTTTTTGTTGTGTAATATTATTATTTATAAGTCACGTGAACTTAATAGTAGCGTAATTAGAGTATTGTTCTTGGGGAGTGTATACATAAGAAAAATGTTCACAGCCCTCGTTAAACGAAAAACAAATTGTGTCCTCACTATGTAATTATCATTGCCCTTAACCTTTCCCAATTACGGTTTCCCAATTAATCTTTATGACCGTTTGATTGAAAAAATATAACTTTGAATATATTATTTATTATAGTAAAGTGGGATAAGATTTCGAAAAACTATTGTAAAAGAAATGGTTTTTCAATAAATTTATTTGTATTAAGTAGTACTCTCGGAATATTCAAGAGAGATAGTTAAAAAATTACCTTTGAGCGCTAATACCTAGTTTTTATGTTGAAAAATTACATGAAATACACTAAATATAATAATTATTATCACACTTATAATGAACGTGCGCGCAGATGTGTTGATACTAATGAGTAAAAGGGCTTTTGCGCTAACTAGAATGTGTTGCTAAGTATTTTTACAGGCGCAGACTGACTAAGATGGTGGGATGCTGCAGGATCTCTTGTCCCAATATATATTTGTCCCCCTAAATATTAATTAAAATTCTCTAATATAGGTATAGATTTATAATTGTAAGCTAACATATTTTTTATTGTTCGCCCCTAAAATTGAGTAGCATTCCGTGCCCTCTTTTGCCAGTCTGCTCCTGTACGTGTGATTGGTTTTAAGAAATACCGAATCCGTAATCTTTCCCCATCCGTTAACTTACCCTATTTATTTAAACAATATTATTAATGTTGTTTTTATATTTTTTAATGATTTCGAATTACCTTGCCCAAGCAACAGATTTATGGCCGTTGGTAGTTGACGTCTTGCGTAAGGCCGCCGTTACGCCCATCAGTGTTGCCGTTGTAGCATTTTGGCCGGCACCACTCTGATTTAAAGCTTCCGGGTTCATTTTAATTCCGCGCATAACATAGGAAAGTGAAGGAGTGATTGTTGTTTCTGAGGCTGGCGGCTTGTCAGTTGGCTTAGGTTTTGATGGAGCTGTGATAGTGGTCGCTGTGGTCGTAATGGTAGAAGTAGTAGATGTCCAAGTCGCAGTCGTCGTCAATGAAAAACTCCCAGCCGGTCGCATGACAGAAGATCGTTGGTCGGAGATGGTAATGGTGGTTGAGGTGTGTGCCGGTAAAGTTCCGGCGGTGGTCAACGGCGATAGAGGAGCGTCGGTCGCTGTGGCGGTCGTTGTAACTGCCTGTTCAGAATTAGTTACAGCGATGGATCGAGTGATTGCAGCTGCCGACATTGGAGTAGCCGTGACCGGTATAACTGCCGTTCGAGTGATTGTTTCGGACAAGACCGCATTTGCGTTTGTGTCTATTGGCGTTGTACTGACGGTGGTTGACGGTATTGCAATCGGAAGATCAGACTTGACGGACGGAATCGGTTGATCGGATTTCACAGTCGGCTTAGTAACTTCGGGGCGCACTGATGCCGGTGCCAATTTTTTAATGGGGCGCGGCGATTTCACAGGAGACGAGCGCTTTTGAGCAACGTTGGTTGTAACAGCTTGCACTTGTGATTTTGGTTTAGTCGGTGATTTAATGGGCATTCCGGTAGCCAAATGTTCATTGCGTTTTGCTGGAGATTTCGACACCGATGTAGACTTGAGTGGCACTGGAGGTTTATTCGGTCGCACTCTAGATTTATGCGATGGCGAATCAGATCGAGGTGGTAACGGCGATTTTGGTGAAAACTGAGGTGCCTTAGAGCGGGACGGAGACGCCGGGGGTTTACGAGACAGCGGCACAGGTTTTTTCACAAGTTTAGGCGTCGACGTTGCAGTAGGAATAGTGGCGGCTCGCGACGAAGTGGTAAGGTCTTTAGTAGACACTGATAACCGTTTAGAAGTGTCTGTTAAAGACGGAGCATCAGGGATGGTTTTTTTATTTTTCTGCGAGATTTGAGTGTCGGACGCTTGGCGTCTCAGTGGCCGAGGACTACTAGCACGTGAGCGGCCTCCCTCTGGAGTTTTGAAACCGTACGCTCGGAACGGGCTAACTCGTCCACTACATGGTGTGACATCATTTTCTGTCGCTTGTGCACCGGACGACGGTGTTGGTGGTGGTTCCGGCAAGATGACGAAAGCTGTGCGTTCTTTACGAGTTGGTTTCCGCGGTCGAGTCTTATACACATCAAAATTTACAGGTGGTGGTGGTGGTGGTGGCGGTGGCGACAGCGGTACTGTTGGAGGAAGACCACGTGGAATCGGTTCCATTGTGAGAACTACGAAAGCGTTGCCGCCGGCCGACGATTTGTAGCCAATGCTGTTCATTTTGATCGTCTATTATACGCACTGTTCTGGTGATTGTTCATTGTAACGAACAACATGCATTCGCGGACACCGAAAGGCTACCAAGAACGACTCGGTAGGTGGAATTTGGTAGGTGTTGAACGGGTGACTTGCGCCCCAGTGGTGTTACCTTCAGATCAACGCGACAAGGTGGCGCTTTTAGTCGCAATAACACCATTAGTAATACGAAAATACTGTTAAATATTACTCGCTTAGGCAAGTTCGGAGTTATAAGATGAATTACTTTTTTAACCTTCAGCTTACTACAATGACTTATACGTGGTATTACCGCCTAGATAATATGAACATTTACTTTTTGACAATATAGTAGAATTTCGCCCAAGTCTAAAAAATGTATAGAAGTCCAATAGTTATATTTTGTCATTATATCAAACGTACTATAATATATTTTTGAATAAGTAAAATTTTTTTATGTCATATAAATTTTTGATGATAAATCATTAGAAAAATTCTATGAAGTACTTGTGAATGTGAATAAAACTTAAATATTTGATGGAGGGATGTTTGTTTCGCTTACTAAGTAAAACAATAAGTGGAACGATAGCATCTAGTAGAAAACGCTTGTACATAATTCATAAGAGGCTAAATTAAAAGTAGATTTGTAATTAAATATTAATAATCAAATGTTAAATTTATCATACACTTTTGAATGAAGGAGTATTTGTTTCTATCTTTTGAACAGGCGCAAGGTTGTTAATCGTAAAATGTTAAAAAAAAAATAATGAATTCTTTAATGTAATTGATTATATAGATAAAAAAATTATTATCAACACTTTGCAGTTAAATTGCTTATTATTGAAAAAATACTTTTGATTTTTTAAACTTAAAAATAAAATATTATTTAACATTATTTTCATTAATATAACATTATTTTCCAAGTTTTAATGTATTGAATATGTGAAAATAATATCAACATGATAATCTATTTTAACCTTTTATCTGTATAATGACGTAAGTTACAAATTTTTGAAAAATGAGTTATCAAGTGCAGTGTTTTTTATGAACGGACGTATAATTTTTGAAAATTTTAATGAAATCCAAAAATGAAAATGTTTAAAAAATTCTGATTGATCATGTGTATAACAAAGATAAACACGAAGCCTAATAAAAAATGTGAGCCTAAAGTAACTAGTGTTGTTTTTATATACTACAAATAAATCACATATTATATAAATTATATATGCTTAGAATATCCAAATGCGTCACCTTTAGGTTAAATTGTGTCCATTATTAATAGTTTAAATCTTTTTTTTTTTTACTGTTTTCTAAGAGTTTCATTTTTTTATTGTAGTTTTTAAAGTAAATGATTCATTTGTTTTTAAGTAAATATTTACTAGGTTTCTTTAATACAATTAATTAGACAGTTGTACTCATTTAACTTGACAATTTATTGCTTACTGACAGTCGCAAAATAATTTTAGTACACGACTAACATTTTTTTCAACAAAAATTACTAGAAAATTTTTTTAAAAGCTTTCGATTTTTATCATATAAATAAGAAAAACTAATATGAAAATAACTTTACAGATGGCTTTGTCAGTTCTTACTATGCATGTAAAATTTCAGTACCAATCTTTATT
Organism: Daktulosphaira vitifoliae; assembly: GCF_025091365.1. Lineage (NCBI taxonomy): Eukaryota > Metazoa > Arthropoda > Insecta > Hemiptera > Phylloxeridae > Daktulosphaira > Daktulosphaira vitifoliae. Next base: position 14,118,150 of record NW_026099573.1, read on the forward strand.
TTTAGAATAGTACAAAATAATATTTACAATAACTTTATACATTACATTACATTAATAAATATATATATATCACATAAAATGTATTCACACAACATTTTTTTTTTAGAATCATATTCTGAATATCCTTTTAATTAATTAAACCTGAAAAAAATAACTATTTGAAACTATAATGACTAAACTAAATGAGCTAACTATTAAACTGTTAGAATCTACACATAATGTTAGTAAAATTATACAAAAGCAAAGTTATTTTACATATATCATTATTTAATTAACTAAAAAATAGTTTTCTCAAATTAAAATTGATTATTTAGATTTTTCTTTGTACATACAATTGCATTAAATTTTTATAATTTTAATTTGAAAATTAAAAATTTTTTTTAATTAATAAAAATATAGATAATATATTGAGCCCTGTGAATAAGGGGTGACCCAGAAAAGAAATGAAAATTTTCACTGATGGAATAGGGTTGATGCAAATAACTTTTTTATTCATTTATCACATTATGATTTCAAAATTTATGAGGAAAAAAGGATGGGAAAATCAATTATTTTCCCAAGAGGCAATTTTTATTACAGTAAGATGAAGTACAATAAATATTTAAAATAATTTTGCAGTTTTCATATTTATAAAGGTACAGGGGATAATCAGTAATAATTCATTTTTTTCGATTTTGATATTATGGTCTGATTTGATAGTCTATAAAAATTAGTATCTTCTTCTTTTTCCTTGCCTTAATCCCAACTACTTCGGGGTTAAGGATACTTATCCTAAACTTTCACTTGACACAATACCTAACATCATCTACGATCACATCAGCCGTCCTCATATCGCATTCAATTACATCCCTCCATCTCTTTTTTGGTCTTCCTCTACCTCTTCTTCCTTCAACATTCATTTCTATAACTGTTCTTACAGCTTCCGATTCTTCTCTCCTCATAACATGACCAAACCATCTAAGTCTATTTTCTCTCATCTTATCAACGATTGATGCTACAACTATACTCCCTGTTATATGCTTGTTCCTTATCTTATCTTCTCTAGTCATTCCACTCATCTGTTTAAGTATTCTCATCTCTGCTACACTCATTATTTGCTCTACTTTCTTGTCAACCACCCAACACTGAACCACACATCATAGCTGGTCTCATTACAGTCTTATAGAACTTATGATTCTTTTATCACATAACACACCAGACACTTCTCTTCACTTCAACCACCTACACTTGTTCCTGTGTCTTACATCCTCATCAATACTATTGCTGTTTTGCACAACTGATCTTAAATACCTAAAACTTTTCACCTCTCCTATCACTACTCGCCTAATGTCACAGGTATCAAGTAATGAAATTCATTTTATGAAAAATATTATAATTTTCAATATTTAAGATTGGAATTTATACCTCTATTTTTGTTCTTATAAAAAAATAATAGAAATGGACTATTACCATTTCCCCAAATATTCTTCATATTTTAATTGTATATATACTAACCTAAGTAATCATCCATTAATGTTCCAATGGCAAACTAAAAAAAAAAAAATTAATGTATTTAAAAAAGAAAATACTAAACTGTAACTACTATTTAAGTTATTTAAAGAGTGTATGTTAAAACACTTTATTTTTTATTTTTCTCTTTCTTGACAAATTAGCTTTTAACTAACTAAAAAATAAAAAACGTTTTGGAAATAATATATCTTATTAAAATTGGATGACTCAAATAAGATTTATAAGAAATTTTATTTAGCTACTTAGTTACCAATATTCAGTAAAATAATTAAAAATAAAGTGTGAAATCTTACTAGTAATATTTCATTGTTTTATTAAAATCTTTATCAGTTATATATTTATAATTATTGATGTTGTTTAGTATCAATTAGACTTAAATGTATAGGAAAATAAGACATATTTTAGGTTATTAGGTAAAAAAAGTGTATCAACATAATACTTTGATTACTATTTAAAAAAAAAGAAAATTCAATTATTATTCTAATACTCATACTTTTTGACAAAAATATATGCTGGCTATCAACCAGACGCAACCTCATTAGTCGCCTATTATAACTGACAGAGGGGCCGTGGAAGTATTCTTATCCCCTATCCACAAAATTATTGTTCTAATAGTTTTTAAAGTAAAAAATATTTTGAATAATCGTAAAAAAATTATTACAAATTTATTTTTGTACACATAGCTCAGAAATCTTTCATTATTATCCTGATATATGTTAGAAAAGTAATTAGTATTATTAACATTCTTGTTTAATCTAATATTTTTTTACTAGGCTTCACCTAGCTAGGGCTCTGCTCCAGACCTAGTGCCCTGCAAGTCTAATGTGCTTTGGGTTATTCTTAAAGATAGGCCACTGATTTTGGTAGGAGTACTCGGCTACGCCAGGTATGATTTGTGTTATGTAAACAAAGTATAACTCCAAAAACCGTTAATCAGAAAATTATTCCCACTTGTAAATTAAATAATTATTAAATAAATAATATGACAACAAAATATCTATGGGTATTCACAATCATACTTCATAATAATTTACTAATTATTATTCCTAACAGATAGACAAAAGAAAACTTAATAATCATTAAAAACAATCTTTAAATGCTGCATTATTAGTGAAAACTAGCCACACTAACATAAAATTTAAACAATATTGAGATGCGCAAAGCAAAATCATATCTTATTAAGAAATATGCCTATGGACTTATAAAAAAAACCTTATGACTCGGTGAATAATTAACAGATTTCAAGAAATTTTCAGCATATTTTTGGAATGTCTCTGAATAAAACTGGTAAAAATTTGAGTATTTAAATCGAAAAACGATGGTAGCAATGAACGTTTTTGATAGAAATTTTTAAATGATCATAGTGTGCTAAAAAAAAATTTCATATCTTCGGAAATAACTTTTCTAAAATTATGTTGTCAAGTTCTTTCATTAAAAAAAAATTTGAAAATCTTATGTCGTCAAATAATTTTTTTAGTATTTACTAATTTTTTAATGATTTATTATACAATAAGATTTTAAAAATAGTTAAATGCATTTTTTAATAATCATTTAATTTTTTTAATAATCTTACAATTCCTGTTGCATCAACACGTGTTCCAACAATTTTTAGTCTTATCGTATCTTCAGGTTGAATAGCTATGTTCTAATAATAAAAAATTTTTAATTAAATATAATATTTTAATTACAAGTAAAAATTACACATACTTCTTCTTTAGATTTGTAACATGGTGGCGAAGTATTAGGACAAAACTGTAATTCATTTGGAATACTCTGGAAAATATAGAAAGTAAAGTTGATATGCTTTTTAAGATTTCTAAACTGTAAATAATTATAAGGAATTTGTTTATGTAATAAGTTTGTTTAGTAATTTGATTGCTACTAACATGATGAGAAATAAAACAGGATAAAGGACCTATATCAGCAAACATTCCGACTTTGTTTAATTGAGTAACAACAGCTTCTAAAACTTCACCTTTGAATGGACGAAAAACAATAGCTTTGTATTTTACAGAATACACAACAAGCCCTTGCCCAGGTAATATAAGTCCACTGCCAATATTATCAATGTGAGTTACAGCAATTACAAAACCATACCTAGAAAATTAAAATAATTAAATGTCAATGATTAGATAAATTTAATACAATTTGAAGATTTTATGTACATTTAAATAATATTTAGTTTTCCAATATTGAAAATAAAATAGAGTAAAAGAAAATGAAAGAAACATGCAATTTTTTTTTAAAGAGCATCAGTTATTATGATTATTTATTTAAGGACTTATTCAAGCTAAAACAATTCATTTTGAAAATAATATATAAAACATTTATTTGATTTAATAATTTTACAAATATAATAGAGAATATCACAATAACTTAGTTTACTACAACTGAAACTTTATATATAAATAATTTCTAAGAGAACGATCATACTTTCCTGTGCAGGTACCTTCGACTTCGCGGTATAACTTTGTTTTTACTGATTCCATTAATTGAGGCCCAAAATATTTTGGGTGTAATAACACCTCATGTTCTAATGCAATCTAATGCAACATCAACAAATTTTGAGATACCATTATTTAAATATATTTAGTAAATGTTTTTTTAAAACATTGATCTTAACTTACATGAAAAAACATGAAGGAACTATCCAACATTTATAAAATAAATAGATATTCAATTTCTAACGTTTTTTTCTCGTTTTTGTAATATTCATAACACGCTTGTTATTAAAAATGTTATCATGACATAAGATAAAATAAAGATAAATCATGTCTGTGAAGTTAGCAATTCCTATATAGCAATTCCTTATCAGATATAAAACTCAAATACACCGCTAGAGGGCGCCACTTATTTAAAATATATGTTTTATTATAAAGTAGTTACGAACAAATTCCGAAGGGTATTCTTTTAAAAATTATATTCAAAAAAAAAACTTATAAAAATTATAGTAATTTTTATATGGCATCAGTCAAAAATGGTACTCGAGTTTCCAAGTAACCCGTTTAAAAGAAATTGCTGGGCAATATTTGCGTTAATAACATCATATATTCTCCGACCTGTGAACGGTTTTTTGTACTTTTGACAAAGTTCCGAGACGAGTCCAGGCAATAATTATACACCAAATTAAAGCTTATAAAATATCCTATCGAATGGCATTAGTCACAAATGGTACTCGAGTTTCCAAGTAACCCGTTTAAAAGAAATTGCTGGGCAATATTTGCGTTAATAACATCATATATTCTCCGACCTGTGAACGGTTTTTTGTACTTTTGACAAAGTTCCGAGACGAGTCCAGGCAATTATTATACACCAAATTAAAGCTTATAAAATTTCCTATTGAATGGCATTAGTCAAAAATGGTACTCGAGTTTCCAAGTAACTCGTTTAAAAGAAATTGCTGGGCCATATCTGCAGTAATAACACTACATATTCTCCGACGTGCGACCGGTTTTTTGTACTTTTGACAAAGTTCCGAGACGAGTCCAGGCAATAATTATACACCAAATTAAAGCTTATAAAATATCCTATCGAATGGCATTAGTCACAAATGGTACTCGAGTTTCCAAGTAACCCGTTTCAGAGAAATTGCTGGGCAATATCTGCGGTAATAACACTACATATTCTCCGACGTGCGACCGGTTTTTTGTACTTTTGATAAAGTTCCGAGACGAGTCCAGGCAATAATTATACACCAAATTAAAGCTTATAAAATTTCCTATCGAATGG
>NW_026099573.1:14124804-14190207 GCF_025091365.1 Daktulosphaira vitifoliae
AAACGGGTTACTTGGAAACTCGAGTACCATTTTTGACTGATGCCATATAAAAATTACTATAATTTTTATAAGTTTTTTTTTTGAATATAATTTTTAAAAGAATACCCTTCGGAATTTGTTCGTAACTACTTTATAATAAAACATATATTTTAAATAAGTGGCGCCCTCTAGCGGTGTATTTGAGCTTTATATCTGATAAGGAATTGCTATATAGGAATTGCTAACTTCACAGTCGTGATAAATCAACATTTTTCGTTCGCAGTGCTTTCTGCACTGCAATAATATCACTTGAAAATTAAAATACGTTTTTTGTGTTGAACATAACAAAACTAATTCAAGTAAAAACAGTTCTCAATTAGTTAAAATAAAAAATATTATAAATAGTTAATTTAACTATTTATAATACTTAATTACAAATCTGAATTTTTTTATTTCTGAATGAATTTTGTTAATTAAGTAGTTTGAATCGATATTAAAATAGTTTAAATAAGCATAGGAATACCTAAGATCTTACATCCATAGTTTTATTGAATTTGTTCGCTTATTATCAGTGACATTGTTCTGACACATATTGAATGTTTTCTTTGACCATCTAAAGAGTAAATAATTGTATTTCTACTTTGTAATTATTTTTGTTTTAATAAAATGACTCTCCCGCCACCTTATTTACACTCGTGTATTAATGCTTTAAATTTAAATTGATGCATAAGAACCACTTATATACGAGTATAATCTTTTAGAAAAGCTATAATTAGTACAAATCAGATAATAATAATATTCCAATATCAAAAATAAACCCTAATTCTCTATTTAAAAAAATTTGTACCAAATAAAAATTAAGTTGGCATTAATTGTACAACAATTATTTTTCACAGTGGTATAATTTGGAGAGAAATTGGTTGTATTGTTTTGATCTACAGAGAGAGACAGGCGTATTTAGGTAGTTCCCGAGTCCTTATGATGCAACCAGAAATTTTATTTTTTGGGATATAAATTAAAATAAAAAGACGACGACTAATATGAATTTATAGATAAACTTATGTTAAATAATATCAAAAATATGAAATGTGCTAAAAATTTTGCTATGGCAAAAAATTTTAAGAAACTCTGAAAATTTTTTAGCTAAATCAATAACTTACTTTAATGGGAACAAATAGTCATATGTAATTTATAGAGCTTCTTTTTAAATATAATTCGAAAATCACACTAATGTTTGCAGTACCGAATTGAGATGAAAAATTTGTCTATTTTTTTAATCGTGTGGAAATTTTATGTTAGATAATTCATTTAAAGTTTTTTTAATACTCTAAAAATACTATTTACTGTTTTTATAGATACTAAGGACATCTCAACTCTATGATGTCTATAATCTATAAACAAGTGACGGTGCCAGGTTTTGCGGAGCCTCTTTGTTAATGTGGCGGGGGTTGAAGTGGTATAGGTTCCTCTAGTAAAAATAATTATATGGTATAAATAAATAAAGATACAATTTTTTTCGTTTTAAAGTGGTAATAATAATTTTTCTTATGTAGATTTTCTTAATAAAATAATAACCTAACTACGCCATTGTTATATGCAAGGCCTCTTAAAGTACGTACCCCACGATTTTGTGTCGACACTGCTTTAAACCATGCACGATACTAAAAATACATTTTTAAATAAATAAAGTTTTATCAGTAATAATCACTAGCAACATTTGTATTTTTGTAAAAATAAAATCTGTGTATTTCTTCGAACAGTTGATTAATTTTTATTTTTTTTAATAAGTTTCTGGTGTACAGTTATTAGGAAATCTAATATGTCGTGTTTCTAAACAAAATATGTGAAACATTTTTCACTTTTGTCTGCATATAGTGCTTTTATTGCTTGTTATTAAATAAAAATAGGCATACTAAAATTCGAAATTATTTCTGTAAAGATTTATAAAGCATTAAACAAATTGATATGAGTTCGAAAAATCCATTTAATATTATTAAATTAGCTTTGCCATATTGCAATGAGATTCCGGAGTCTGCCAAACAACTTTTACAAGCTGTGAGTAATTTATCTGATTCTTGGCATAATTAAGGCTAAGTTACTGATTATTATTTGATAAGTTTGTTCATTTTTTGTAACTTTTAGTTTTAAATGAATACTTCATATACATTTTTTATGTAAAATAAGCTTGTCAAGTTAATTGTTACTTATTGGACTGCTTCAAAATTATAAGGATTTTATTAAAATTACAATTTTTTATTTAATTTAAAGGTACTCTTTACCCTTCTTGTATATTAATAATAATGTTAAAGCATGTAATTAAAATTTATAATAAAAAATAAGTGACTTAACAACAATTTTATTATTAAATTTAAGTCTACTTGACAAGTTTATTCATGAGCTCTATCATAAAAATTACTTGATATAATTTTAGGTTGATTCTTTAATTGATTTAAATGAAAATGAAACAAAAAAATTATGGAATTTGTTGTATGTTTTTCTGAGAGATTCATTGATCTCTAATAAAGATACAACTGAAGATACTAATAAAATTGCCAGCTATCAATTCATATTAGATCTTTCACATCATATTATTATCAATTCAGATGATATAAATCATGTTTATGAAAATGAAGAACTAATTAAAATACTACTTTTATTACAGAACTTATACACAAAACAATATAAAACCAAGGTACCCATTGGTAACATTAAAAAAAATATGACATGTTTTTAGTTTATTTCAACAAATGTATTTTGTCTCTTCTATATTTAAAATTAGTTTAAAATGGAAATAATTAAAATGTGCTTAAGTTTTTGGAAATTAAATACAGCTGCTGCACAAGATAATACTAAAATTCCACAAACTGATGATTTTTTAAACTTTAATGGTGTTGTTGCAAAAAATATTGAACCAACTTTTAATTACTTATTTGAAACAATTAAAGTAACTACAAAAAAATGTGACATGGTAAATAGTTTTTTATTTAAAAATATAACTTTTTTAATATTAATTAAGGAAAATTAACTATACAGAAAATTCTGTCAACATTACTATGGGAATTTTGCAAGGATCTTTCTTCATTGTCATCTAATCGAGATATTTTAAGTTTTATTGTACATAACTTAGAAAAAATAATGAAAAGTCCCATGTTTCTTGGAACAGAAACAGGAAAGTTGATTATTGCTGAAGTGTACACAGTTAATCATCAGTTATTTAAAGTATATTCTATTAATAAGTTTTTCTTTGTTAATTTTATGTAGCATTATATTTAATTTTTGAGATTATTTTAGAGGTATCATCAAATTGTCAAACAAAATTTACCTAGTGCTAAAAAAATTGAAGCTGAAGCATACGGAGAAATTTATTTTATTGGGTGGATTAATTCAAATGCATCTATGAAAGAGGTATTTTCCAAGATAAATTTTTTTAGTTATTTGAATGAAATTATTATTATTATACATATTAAGTCACAAACATATGAAAAATCTAATAACTTGATCAAATTATCATTTATTTGAAATTTTTTTAATAACTATTGTTTTTTTAGACTATGTTCAATACAATTTTTATTATTACTTTAAATATTTAAATAGCCATTTCTTACATAAAATGTTGATAGGTTGATAAAAACTTAAGAATAAATACTTATCAAGTTACAAGCATTTCAATACATATGGAATGGAATTTTGGTCGAAGTGTATATACACTAGTAGAGGCTGCACCCATCCACACTACAAACTCATTCTATGTATTAATGTGTTTGTAACTAAATAAATAATTTTTATAAAATCATTATCAAACCATTACATTTTTTTAAAAGAAAAAGCTAAAAAAAATAGAAATTTTTACCAATTTTGAAAAAATAAAAGGAAAATTTTTTTAATTTTTTTTATTTGTGATAAATATTTGTTTAAATATGTTTTGAATGTAGTTTAAAATTACTACAAATATTTAAAAAATGTCAAAATGCTAATTGGATTACAAGTTATTAGATTTTTCATATCTTTGTGACTCATTCTGTACAATAGTAGTGTAACCAGAATTTTTATCTGCAAATAAAAGATGAGCATTTCTATACCCTTGTAGGTTGTCTCTTTTTGGAATTCACTATGTAATTTTGTATTCATTAGTTTTGATATAACTTTCTTTTTAAATAAATGTTTTAATTTCAGTCTACAATTTTAACCTAATAAATAATATTTTTTTAATTTATGAAAAAAATATAATTAATTTTGAATGATATTTTGTTATACAGAATTATTGGATTACTACTGACATTTACAAAAAAATATTTTATCAATTAACTTAAAAAATTGATAAATATATTTTAGGTTATTGAGCAACAAGGAATTTTTGATTTAATTAACAAAGTATTTGTTCTAAAACGTACTGGGCTGTCATTCAGTACATTTAAAAACACATTGTACAGTTTAAAAATTATGCAAAGTCATAGAAAACATCTAGTTTTTAGTAAAGTTGTAACAAAATTATATGCACCAGTTATTTGGAGATATATAGGGGTAAATAAAAAAATGAATAATAAGGGTATTCTAATATTATAAGTTAAGTACATCATCATAATAATTTTAATATAAGTATTACTTTTTTGATTTCACACAATTAGTAAGAGATTTATATTTACAAAATTATTAATATTTGTATTGTCTTAATGATATGTTGTATTTTTATTGTATTATTATATTATTTTATTATTGTTTTTAATTTTTAATAGAGTGAATTTAGAGTTGTTCGATGTAATGCGATTGAAATTCTAACTGTAGTGTATCCTTTGGAAAAAAGAGGTGAAGGCCGTGAAAATTCTTCAAGATTTTTAATTAAACAACAGAATGCATTTTTAAAATTAATGGAGGATAATTGTCCTCAAGTTAGAATAGCAGCATTAAAAGTATATATTTCATGCTATTCACTATCATACAAAATTATTTTTTATATTACTACAATCTCATATTTTGCGATTATAATATTTTTGGGTTATAGAACCATTAATAATATAAATTAAGCGTACTTATGAAAAATTATTGGTAGGTTCAATTTGTGTAAAAATGTTTTATTTAGATTTCTTTGTCTAAAGGATAAAAAAATTGTATATATAATACAATTATATAAGGTAAATAAAGAATATAATGTCATAGTATAATTTTCAGTGTCTTTTGTGTGTTACCTTTTGACAGTGGACAAGTGCTAGTCATTTTTCCTAGTACCTTAGATTAGTTTTTTTATGAATTTTTCTTATATTTTCAAGAACAGTTATATATATTTCTTTATTCCATAGGTAAACTGTCACCAGTAACTTTTTTTTTGAAAATGAATTGAGACTATCTACAATATATTCTTTGTATAAGCATTTCCAAAATACTGTATTAAAAAAAAAATTGTGGTAGTTTACCTCTGATGTATAAATTTTATCTATTAAAATCATTTTAATTACCAGGGAATTTGTTGTTGTCTTACATATTTCTGGAATACATTTGAAGAAGAATGTTTAAATCAGTGTTTTACATTATTTGCTCGACTTCTTGAAGATAGTGTATTTGAAGTACGACAAGTTATATTTTATGGATTTTGTCAACTTCTGGAAGAATCAAAATGCTTTAATTACTTCAAGACTCCTGTGTTTAAAACTAAGTTAAAAAAAGTATTAAACGATGAAAATGAAAAAGTTCGACGTGCTTTTATACACTTTTTATTAAAAGTAAAAAAAGTTGATAGTATACCTGAAAATGAAAATAAAATAAATTTTGCTAGCATTGTAAATTTGAGTGATATTGCTAGAGCACTTGAAGTTAGTCAATATAAAATTATTATTTTACTTTTTAATTGATTAAAAATTATAGTCATTATAATAAGATATTGTCAGTAATAAATAACATGTAGGATAATTAACAAGTGAGGAAAAGAGTTTAATTGTTCCCATTACTTATAATAATGACCTTATTTCTTACTACTTAATATCTTATGTGCATTATATTCAAAAACTGTTGGTTAAGTGATTTTTTTTTAGAGGATGCTAAAAAAGTTTTGTATGATTTATTAGCTTACATAAAAGTTCACTTACCTAACAACACATAGAATATTAAAATGCTATGATATAATAGAATAATATAATAATTTTATAGCATAAAAATTTTACTATTGTAAAATTTATATTAGATGTTAAATTGTTTATTAAAAATATAATTTTTAATTTTTAGAGTGAGATTAAACCGAATTGTAAACTGTTTATTGATTTAATTTTTGATAATTTCATTGGTGACCGAGTTCCTGATCGAAATGCAACACTTATGAGACTAATCATGTTTTATAAATTAAATCCCACTGCTTGTCGGAAGTTAATGATTTTTTCTAAATCAAAATTAGATTTCAGTAATGCCACATCACTTATTTTATCCCTATTGAAAACTATTTATATGATTTTTAAAAAGAAAGAAGGAAAAATAATAGACACTACTAAAGAAAATCTTAGTTCTGAAATTGATGGATCTATAAGTGGTTATTAAAATATTTTTTTTTAACTTTTTTTTTTTTACCGACAATATTTCAACTTTATAGATAACGAAATGGATATTTATAACTCTACCAAAAATTCTTCTAATTGCAGTGAAAATTTAGAAAGTAATCAAGATGAACAGACTAAAGTTTGTTGCATTTTAGACTGTGTTAGTTGTTTAATGATGGTTCATCATGAAACTTTTATGGAAGAAAATAATCAAACTCAGTACAAAGATGTTCAAAGTTCTTGTGTGTCTTGTTTGATTAAATTGTTAAAATTTTATAAGGCATGACATTAAATTCATTAGAAAATATTCTTTATAACAATAATCTTATTATTAATTAGTTAATTTTCATTATTTTAAGGAAGGTGATGCTTATTTTAGTGCAATTAATCTTGCAAGTTTACTACCAGTATCAAAATTAAGTTCACATGTATCAGTGTCAAGTTCATTATTATCTACTTTAAAAAAGTTGCCTTATGATATGAAAAATAGCAAAGAAGAAGTTGATATGCGTAAAGTAAATTGTTTAGTATACACATTATGCATGTGGAAAAGAGGTTATGAAATATTGCAATGTGTGACTATATGGTTTGATGAAGCATTTCGATCTTTAGATCTTAATGAATCTCAATATCCGGTATAACTTCTGTCATTGTATCACATGATAAGTCTAGTGTAACATGTAAAATAAACTTAAATTAATAAGATTTGTTTTAAAGGAAGTAGATGTCAATGAAAAAAAAAGAGTTAGGTTTAAAATTGATGTTGATGAATGTAAACCTATGACAGGGATACTTTTAGTCAATTCTATATTAAATAATTTACAAACTCAAAGTCAACTTATTGAATCTGATATTAACAAAAAAAATATTTATGATTTATTTGTATACTTGAAACGAATTAAGGTAATGTTATTTTAAATACTATTTATGTTATATTTCATTAATTTATAAAATTATATTTATTTAAAAACAAAAATATTTAGATCTAAAACGTTTAATTTTTTTAATATCAATCATTACAAATTTTAGTCTTTAATTTTAAATACTTATTTTAACCATTTTTTTTTTTTTTGACAGATTTTATTTTTAAATAAATAAATGTACTTAATTATAAATGTAAAGTATCTTATTTTTAATTTAATTAATGATTTGTAGATGGCAATTGAAAAAAGAATATCATCAAATAATGTTTTAGACAATTATTTACTGTCAGATGAAGTTTTAATTGAATTATTCAAATTACATATAAGACTACATGTTGTTTATCAAAGCAATAAAGGAGAGTCTGGCAAAAAAGATACAATTCAATATCAGTTATCTATTTTCAATTGGATTTTGAGGTTGGCATATTTTTAAATTTTAAAATAAAGGTGATTGATTTATTATTGACCAATATATTTCTTCTAAAATAATAACTTTGAACATTTTTTTGGCATATTTGTGTAGAATTTATTTCTCAATTTTGAAGTCATTAAGTAGGAAAAGTAGTGTAGCAGAGTGATGTGTACTCACGTCTCATTATCATATCTGAAAATACTAACTACTGAAATACTAGTTCAAATGTTGTTATCAACCAGTCATTTTCTTAGTTGGATAACTTTTTTTCATATAAGTTAGTTAAATATATATTTTGCATTAAAAAAATAAAGTTGGTAATACTCATCCCATGTCTCTTATAAAAATAAGAGACAAGAGATGAGTATTAAAAGTATTTAACTATTTAAAAATTAAGAAATTAGTAATACTAAACAAAATTAAGTTTTTATTTAAAATTATTTTGAGAGAATGTAGTGGTCAACAATAAATTAATTATCTAGTATATCACTAATAGTTATCTCAAATTATAATAAATTATTAATTAAATAGTAATAATAATTCTTTTTTTTTATATAAACATTTCAAGTGATTTAATTGTTCAAAACTGGTATGAAAAAAATGAAAATACTTATTCATTTGGATCTAATATAATCGAGTTTGTTAACTACTCAATTTTCAATTTGTGCTTGATATCCTATGTAGAAAGTGACTTTTTAGAAGAATACTTTGCATTTTGTGCATCCATTATCAACAGTAATTAAAGAGAAATTATGTTTATTGTAAAATATAACTTTAATAATGTATGTAATATAAGTAATAAAAATATATTTATTGAGGTCATTTGGGCTCAAGAGTTATTACTTCTACATTGGGAACATTGGCTGTAATTTCGAAATATTTTAAATATTTAAAAATCATGAACAATATTTCATCATCCGAAATAAATTCTCTTATAAATTGTGCCTGTAGTGTTATATCTATTCTTGGAGAATCTAAATATACTGAATCGCGATTTACCAGCGTTATAGGGGTGAAATTTTTATTACAGATTTTACTTTTCAGCAATGCATGTTTATTATATAATATTATTTGTTTTAAAATACTAATAGGAACCGACTAACTTTCGACGTGAACTATCTACATTACTTTTACATTTGTATAGTGTTACTATTGAAGATTTTAAAAGAATTTTTTATTTACTTATTGAAACAATCATACATATTATTGCTTTTGAAATTCGAGAGGCAAGTAAAATTTTTAAAATATTTACTAATAAAATGTGTGTTATCTATATAACATGATTTTTTTTTTAATCTGTTATTTGTTAACTTACAATATTGTATTGTACTTTTTTAACTATTAATTTATTCATAGATTGATGAAATAGATACAAATGAACAACTTACAGATATACCTTTTGCTGCATACCAGTTAGCTACAGTGATTTTGAATAATGTACAATTAAGAAAATATTTTTCAATGAATTTAGTTGACATATTTGCATCTAATGCTTATAAAAATGTAAAAATTATATTTATTATTTATCATGTATTATATTTATAACATATAATTTTTCAGGATTGTGTTATACTATTATCAGCCATTTCTTATATTTATACACTATCATTTCAAATAAATAAAATAAAATCAGAGGTTTTAGAACCTGTTGTACAAGTACTATATACAATTTTAATGAATCAAGATACAAATGCTCCTCTTGGTGATAATTGTACAGTTAACAATCGTACAGCTGACAGAGGAACATCAATCCTAGAAACTTCGAGTTTTAGTCAAAAGTAAAAATTTTTAATGTTACATAATTTGTATTTTTTATCAATAATTTTAAATAAATTATTTATATAGCAACATGAATTTAAAACAGAAAGGAAGAGATATTCTTATTGCAACGGCTAAACAGTTACATATTACATTAACTCAGTAGATTATTTTATTTTTAATAAATAGTTTCATTTATTAAGTTTAATCAAATAATTAAGTTTCTTGCCTAAGGCAAAATTAAATGTGAATATTTTTAGGGTCAATTTATATGAAACAAAGATGATTAAAAAAAAATTTCTTGTATAACATAGATATATTAATATTTTATAAGTTGTATTATTTCCATCTATAATTTTATGTGCACACATTTTTATATTTTAATTAAAAGTACTTTTTAATACATATATTATTTTAACAGTTAATACATTTAAAATTATAACTTACAAATCTATAATCACTCCACTTGTTACGTTTATTTTGTGAATTACGTGGTTTAAGGCAATTTGATTATACCACAATTGTTTATAAAAATAAAACAAAACATAAATATAATTTTCAGCAAAATTAAAAATAATCAAATAATTTTGTAAAGTTATTAGGTTTTTGTGATTTTTTTCTGATTATTTAACAAAACAAAATAATATTTTTGGACTAGCATTTATGATAAAAATATTTTATTAAAAGTTAAATAATAAAATCTAATTCAAGACATTTAAACAAATAGCATGCAGAGGAGTTGTTTATCTAATACAAATATTTTTATTTACTGGGTTATTAGAGATCTCTAAGAATCTAAGCATTATTTTTACTTATTTTCTTATTAAGTTTTAAAAGATATGACATTGTTACTGCATTAAATGTACTTGAATTAATTTATATCTAGTTAAGTATTACAGTAATGTTTACTTTAAAAATTATGATATTAGATTTTTAGAAATTATTGAAAGAGTTATCTAGCATTTAATTGTATCTTAATCTTATATTTGTATTTTTATTTTCTAATAACAGTAATATTTTTTTCGTACATTAAAAGTTTACAATAAATATTAACAAGGCTTTATTTAAATTAACTGCTGGTGTAATTTAAATATGACATATGAAAAGCTATTCATAAATGTTAAATAATTTTTTTTTACCACATAACATAACATTTCAGTTTGTACTTATCGTAACGCATATTATTAATATCACAGGTAAACTTAAAAATTAAAATTACAGTGTAAAAAGTTATAGTTTTAAAACAAATAATAAACATGTATGTTACGTTATACATGTATATAACATGAAATAGTAATAATAAAATACATAATTTTCCAAGTAAAAGAATAGTTTAACAATTATACATTTTTTTTTTATGTTTATAACTATCAAATAATAAAAATATAATATTTATGTTCGTATATAAAAACACACTGTCTCCAAAGAGTACAATGTTAATAAAATTAATTGGCAATGTTAACAATCACAATGTAAGTAACTATTTAGGATTAATAATTCTGTAAACATAACCCTTATTGAAAATATTAAAATTTTAAATATTTCATTTTCAGTTTAAATTTTTAAAGATTTAGATAGAATATATAAAATTGTTTTGAAAATTGAATTCACTTGAAAACTTAAAGAATAAAACCAACATTAATTTATAAATTAACAAATATAACTTAATATCTTTAGATAAATAAAAAATATATACAATTTCCAATGAATATAGTTATGACTTAAACTTTAAAGCTTTTATATCATACATATAAAATTATTTTGGTAACAACGGTAACGGCTGTAATCCATACAAAAACGTATAACTGCAAAAGTATTAAAAAAACTATTTTAAAGCATTAATGAACACAAGATAATATTTTTAAATGTTTTGAATAACTCAATGAGATATCATTTATAAAAATGAATGATTAATTTACATTTGAGTTATTCATAATGTGATAAAGCTAATGCAATGTCATTTTATCTGTAAAATGTTGACTTGTCACAAGTAAAACTTATTTTGGTAATTTTTATCCTAAAAAAGAAGTTAAAGTAACTGTCATTCTAATGTATAATCAAAATAATTGTTGTAGAATGTTAAAAAATGATTGAAATATCCTTACAAAACCATAATTATGGGGTTTGTGTTAATCTGTTTAAAAAAATAGTAATAAATTTTATTAATTTATTTGACTTATATAAATAACAGGTACATACTTCAGACACTAAATATTTAGGTTCCCTATCTTACATGGTCTTATTAACAACCATTATGACATATAATATCAAGTGAGTTACTAGGAACTTAAGAGTACTGGATTTGGTCCCTAAATTAGCATTGAATATTAAAAAATATATCTCAAATTTTAAATTGCTATTTCTACAATGTACCAAAAAAAAAAAAATAAAGTACAAAATTTGTTGTCTTATTAATTGTTAGACGGCTAGTTGGAAATGTCAAAAAACATTTAAGATAATAACATTGACAAACATTTTAAATCTAAAATCTATAAATATAATACATTTTTATTATTAAGTATAACATCTAATATTATAATTTTTACATAATAACATAATTAAACTTATTAAATAACAAACTAACTTATAACATATTAATCTTACATACTATATATTATTAAAAAAATTGTGAAAATAAAATGATTTTGAAATTTTATGAATATAACACTATATAGTATGCATGGTTTTAAAGACTAGATAAAATATGTTTTGACTTTTAACTAAATGTTTAAAAACTATTGAACAATAGTAAACCAACAAATGAGTCGAGAAAGGAACACCTTAATCAAAGAACAAAAATTCTTCTTATCAAAGGATTTTTTTACAATTGTATCTTTTATCATGTTATACTAATGTTACAAGACATCGTTTTTATGACCAAATACAGTTTAGTTATGCTTTTAATGAACTATTATTCATAAACCAACTTTTAAATCATAAATGAATGTTAATCGATTCAATTGAATTAACAAATATGGTTAACATTTGTGATCTATGGAAGACTGACTAGATTCAAAAGTTCTACTAGATGGAACTATTGTTGTTGATGAAAAACTTGACTAAACCCAGGTAATGTAGTGGTACCAGTTTCGGATGATTCTCTTAATAATGCCGTTAATATATCTGATGATGAAGTTAAATACTCACTAACTCCTATTTGAGATTGTTCAATGGTTACATGATGGGCGGGCTGCTGTTGAATTATTACTGAAGATTCGTGTTCACTTAATAAAGAAGATTCAGAATCTAATGATTGTTGTGGTATTATGTCAATTAGATGGGTTAATCCAGGAATATCAGTACTATTTGTCTCTTGGTATGCATTTGGTAACTGATTAGTTAAATTAGTATTAAATTCTTTCAATTCATCAACTGGGTAGGACGATTGAGAAGTGTAATTTAAGCTAGGATTTTCACCATGAGAAACAATTGTTTGAATAACAGAAGAATTTTCCCCGTAGTTAAAGCTAGTTATTTCAGATGAATGAAACATTGGAATTTCCGAAGTTAGATTTTCTTGTTTTATTAAACTTCCACTTGTAACAGTTTCTGATATTTTCCTTTCTAATTTATACTGTTGACCATAAGTTTCAAGATATACAGTTTCAACAGATTTACATTTATACTGATCATTTGATTTTTTTGGTTTAGATTTTTTCAATGTATTAATATTATGACTTTTTTTAATATGCCTAGTAAGATGATCTTTGCGTCCAAAACGTTGTGGACAATACTGGCATAGAAAATCCCGTAAACCAGTATGGACTACCAAGTGTCGACGAACATCTTTTCCTGTGTAAAAACAACGGTCACAGAAATTACAACGATACTTTTTGTCAGCTGGTGTTTTAATAACTCTAGATCCTGAATGGATTTTTAAATGATATAATAGTTCATCTTTTGATTCAAAAACTTTATTGCATATCTTGCAGTCGAGAAATCCCTCTTCGACAGAATGCACTGCAATATGTTTACGGTAACTTAGGACAGAGCTATATTCTTTAGAACACCCGGGACGATCACATTGTAATGTTCTTTTAATAGGATTATGAACTTTTGCATGGTTTTTTAAATGATCTTTTCTGTGAAATGTTCTATCACAAATGTTACAGTGATATTGACGTTGATCAGAGTGTATTAATACATGACGTACCAATTTAAATTTGGAAGAAAATGCTTTAGAACAATGTTTACATACAAATGGTTTTTCTCCGGTATGAGAATAAGAATGTTGCGTCAATTTACAAGGACTGGTAAATGATTTGAAGCATAATTGACAGACATGCCTTCCTCTCAACATTTGACCAAAAGTAGGTAATGGTGACTGAACAGATGAACTACTTTGTCCTTCACCACTTTCAATACACTTTTGGTCTGTTGATTTTTGTACATCAGATGAAGTCACAGAATTTTCAGGTGTTTCATGACTTGTAGTTGCATCAAATAATTGGCGTTTACAAGCTGTAGTTGGTAACATAATTTTACGATTTTTCTTTTTTGGTTGGTTAGCCAAAAGAATTGGTTCATTTGATGAAATTGGAGTTGATGATAAACTACAGTTGCAAACATTTTGTTGACCGACTTTATTTTGAGTTGGTTGATTACAAATTGGACAAAGTTGAACAAGACGCGACCGTAACTGACGTCCTGGAGATACTTGTTGTAAATCAGATTCGTGTTTTGGCCATACAAGGTGGTCTGAAAGTTATAAATTGATAAATATTTTTGAATTTGCAATAAATTAATATTAATTTAAAGTTTAACTGTGTAAGTACTAAATACTATAAGTTAATTAGCAGCTCCTTAAAATTAAGTATAAGTTGAATTTATGTAATCCAGATTAGGGCTGGTACTAGAGATGTGTAAGGTGTGCATTGTGGTCAGGCGCTTTAAAGGCGCAAACTAGGTTGTTAAGAAAAAATGTAATATGAGTCAAATTGTTTAGCACGAGGCACCTCAATTTTTAGCACCAGATTTGAAATAAATAAATATTCCATATTTTTTTAAAACTCTACCATATATGAATTAAATAAGTATTAAATTCATCTAAAAATTTTAAAAGTATATTATACCTTGTATATTATTTTTATAAGTTAGTAATAGGAGGGATGTACTTCAGACATTGACTGTAAATCTCAGAAATAGTTCTTTATAATCAGTGTTGATTAAAATAAGGTATGATTAAACAAAATATTAATTCTAACCATATTTTAATTTAAGTTTTAATATTTTATATAGAGTACTTAAATCTATTTGACAACACTTATAAAACTAGATGAAACTAGACCTTTATATTAGCCAAGGCCAAAAAAATTTTGGATTGCACTTCAGAATTTTGATTTTTATTACTATTAACGATAAATAATAAAAAATATGCTTTGAATATATTCTAAAGATGACAATTTTTATTTTAAAAAATCTCATAATGATAATTAAATCAAAAGTTATAACTGTTATCAGTTAGATCTAAATCACTTTTGTTGTCTTTTCTTTATTCAATAGTATAAAAATTGTTACAATGTATCGTTTAACTTTAAGGATGCCTCCTTAAAAATTATCCTAATTATAAGTAAACCAAACTAAATTAATAAAAAAACCTGATTTATTAAATTTTGGTTAATATTCTCAAAAACATTATACAATAAAGATAATAGGAAAACTATTTAAAAAAAATCATACAGAATAGAATATACAAGAGTTTATTTGTTCTGAATATCTAACTAAAAAACTCAGTACAAATAATATGTTAAGATGTAACTTTATTTTGCATTTAGATAACAGAACAAAAACTATACAAGGTCAAATATATTATATTGTATACTCAACTGATGGACACAAATTCAATATAAATAGTATACATTTATAAGAACAATATTAATTAATTAAAAATGTATATAATTTATTAGTTTATAGAGGGGAAAATACTTAATATTGTATCTTACCTTTAGATCCCATACCGAAGGCATATTCCTCAAATTTTTTTTTGTATGTTCCTTTGATTGCGTTAGCTAAAATAATTCAACTTAAAATGACAGTTTAATTACAGATGTAATTTGAATCATTAGATATATTTGAAGGCGAATATTGCAACAAAATAAAATACTAGCATTTTTAAAGAAATTAAGGTACATCTAATATTAAATGAATTTCTGCATATGTCAATAAACGTTCTACAGTACAGTATATACTATGCAATATTAAAAAATATAGTTTATAACATGAAGTCACTAAAACTGAAGTCTGCAGTAGAAGAACTAGGCGTATTATGTAGCTGCTACTCGCTAGTACTGACCTGTATAAATCATCAATCTAGCAGTTGACAAGCATTTACAATAGAGGATAATTATAGAAATGGTAACACAGATTATGAAAACGATCGACAAATTTACAATAAAAATCGGTAATACGTAAACTTTTTTTAAATCTTTATTTTAACATCAAATAAAACTGCACAAAACGAGAACAAGCGATTTTGCATTGTTATCAAATGCGCCCTTGAGCAACAGTGGCTAGTGCATTGTTTTTGTTTTGTTGCGTTTTTTTTACTCCTACTGCGTATCACAGATAAGACTCAGCGCTACTGTATGCGCTGTGAGCGATTTGTCACTACTCGACTGCGACTATTACGAACCGTTACCTACTTAAGTATACCTATACATATCGTATATTACATCTATCACAGTAGTACATGTAACAGTGTTATATATATATATATGTATAAATTATACATTTAAAACCAAACCATATGTTTCTTTGTGTTTGTGTGTCGTTTAGCAGTCAGCTGTTGTACTGGGGACTGGGAACTGTAGTGCGTCATTTATGAATTGCGCCTGTTTTGATAGATGAAAATTTTCTAGAGTGATGTTTATTTATGTATATATTATAGATAAATAATTGACGTTGATATATTCGAAACAAAAAATAATTAATTGTAATTTTTTTTTACAAACAAAATAGCCTGAATAAAATTTATTGAGAACAAATACGACATAAATTTTTATAAATAACTGTTTAATAACAATGTCACAAAAAAAATGGAAAAAATACAAAACAAAATATCTATTTTGATAGTTTATTATTATATTTTCATTTAAAGCAGTGGTCGGCAACCGGCGGCCCGCGGGCCGTATCCGGCCCGCGTGGCTATTGAATACGGCCCGCTTTAAATTCTAAATCGACTAATTTAATTGAATATCATTTTGTATAAATATAATTGAACGTTGCGTTTTTGGTACGAGTATTTTATATAAGTCATATTATTATTTTAAGTTTTAGATAGTATTTTTTTGCATAATAAATAATGTAATTATAAATTTTTTTTTTTTTATCTGGCCCGCGAACTCTTTTTAATTTGTAAATGTGGCCCGAGAATTAAAAAAGGTTGCCGACCACTGATTTAAAGTATACGGAGTAAATAATTAATAACAACAATTATAAGTATACTAATTACAAACAATTTAGTATGTATTGAAAAATACTTTTAATAATCAATGAAAAAATAAGTAATTCAGAATAGGTATAATAATAATAATGAATAAACTAAAATATTAAATATTATACAAAGAAAAGCGTTATAGATAATAATCATGGACGGAAACAATCACATTCTGATCTTTATTTGATAAAAGACACAATTTTTAAACTTGTAGATAAAGTTCTAATTTGACAATTTTAAACCAAAAAAAAAATTACATGACTAGTAAAAGTAAAATAAAAGGCACATCCAAAAATTAATTTTCTCATATTACATTAATGAGATAAAAATATGCAGAAGTTATTATATTTATCATTATAATATATGATAATATAAATAAGGTAACAGTAATGTAAAATCATAGTTGACATAGTAGACATTTTAAATGGAATGTAAATTAGTACATGAAAAATTTAACAATTAGTTTGGTACTTATATATTACAATATAACAATGCTAAAATGTAAAAGATTTAAGTAAACATTTTGGACGGATTACATTAAAAAAAATAGTCTATTAGTTCCATCAAGCATTAGTTCAATAATAAGGCACTACAAAAAATATTGCTTAAGTTATGTTAGTTCTAACATATATTAATAATAATTATTCAATAATTAATATATTAACTCGATAATACTATTATAAAAAACAAATGGTGAAAATTATACCCGAAGAAGCCAATAAAATGAATAAAACAAAGAATCAGGAACTTGAGCTAATAAAACTAGTCAAAAAAATACTATACAGTTATGAATACTATAGTAATAGTAATAAGAATAATATTGATAAAATTAAAAACATTTAAAATTGAATATAATAAAATTCTTTGGTAAAAAATTTCAACAACTTTAGATAGTTAAAATTGATATTCAAAATAGAATTAAATATATATAAAAAAATTAAAATAATAATAAAATATTTAAATTTATTACAGTGTTAACTGCAGTGAAAATAATAAATTATTTTTAAAATTTCCACAAAGGAAAATAATATTTCATTTAAATTATACACAAGAAGTATATGATTTACCCTGTTTCTATTATTAGTTACTTACAAGGCACGTAGTTATTTTATGTTCACACTGCTTAAAAAATTTATACCAACTCTATCATAAATTATTGTTTCTAAATCGTTTAATTTAACAAAAAACTAATTTTTTGCCTAATAGATTTTATACATCAGTCTTTGATGATCGTTTCTTAATCACATCAATGAGTATATCCAAGTACTCTTGAATACTGTTTATTGCAGAACTAGAACCAAGTTGAGTAGAAAAAATTCCGCCTTGTTCAACAATATGCTCTAATTGGTGTATAACAATAGTTACATCCTTTTTAGATATACGTCCATTTTCTGAAACACCGATACCATTAATATGGTCCAAAATTCTATCAGCTGTTTGAAATAATTGATTAGCCATCAAGGATACATGATCTAAAATAAATATATTTTAAGTGTAAGATTATTATGATAATTATAATGAATAAAATTGATATACTTTTTATATTTTTTTGTTGATTTTCATTGATTTTTAATTTTTGAGATACGTCATTTCGATTTTTATGCTTATCTAATAATTTGCTGGATGGACTTTTCAAATTCATTTCACTGACACTTCTAATAAGAGATGTTGAGTTACGTCTAATAAATTTAACACAGAAAATTGAAAAAAAAAAAAAAAAAGGATAAGAAATATGTGAATTGTGATTAAAATACCTAAGCTTTTCAGAATTATGAAATTTTATCTGAGATGATACTGGAATTGACCTATTATGTAATGATGTAAAAAACTCTTCAGAGCTAGAATCTTCATTGCGCCCTATTGTGTTTAAAGCATCTATAAAAATGAATTTCAATATTTAAAAAATTTAAAGAATATTTTCTACATACTAAGGAGGTAAAAGTGTGATTATAAAACATGATTAAGAAGAAACAAACTTGTGGATTGTGAAGTTGTAGAACTTCTGCGGCGTGAAAGATTTGATTTATTAACAATCATTTTATTTTGGGAAGAAATTGTGGGCCGCATAGCTCTGATAGGAATTCCGGAGTTTAATATTCCATTTGCTAGTTGACTAATATCACTCTCGGAATCACTCTAAAAATATATTTAGTATTAATAAAAATAATAATCAATAATTACAATCTTACAAAAACAGACATAAACAATATAACTAATTTACCTGATCTAAAACGCTAACAGAACTACTTCGTTGCATATTACTTGTTACTGATTTTGGTTTTTTTAATAAACTTCTAGGCATTGCTTTTTGATCTATAAAAAATATATTAACATAATAATTTACAATGAAAAGTTTAAATGTAACATTATAACTTGCTATATAATCTAAAATTATAAAAATTATTTAAAAGAAAAAAGATATTTAAAACACACAGAATAGTTGATTTTGGGTAATACACTTATTTTCTCAGAAACTAATAAAAAAATTTTCAACTGTATTATTAATAAAAATGTTTAATAGTTTCTGAAAAAATAAGTATTTCACCCACAATTTATCACTATGTATATATATATATATATATTCTTTTTTTGTTAAGACAATAATTATACATACTATTAAATGAGCTATTTGATGACCCTTCTCTTGAAGGTCCAGATGTAGATAAGTCTGTTAAAGAACATACTCTTCTTACTGTATTACCCATATTCATATGATTATCAACTTAAAAAAATATCACAATTAAATTGTATTTAATAATTATTTGATTAAATTATGATTTTTTATATCATACCAGTCAAATAATTGTTTCGAACTGGCAATTTAGAAGGTGATTTTCCAAAATTTCTACTTAAGTCACATATACTTTGACTAGATTTTAAGATTGAATGTGTACTTAACTATAAGTTCACATAAAAAATGATTAAAATTTTCAAAAAGTTCTTAATATATAATTAAATAATTTTATAGTAACATACATTTTGTAAAGTTCTTCTAGTTTCTTCTATTCTTTGCTGAAGTTCATTTCTTTTATTTTGAGACTCAATATTGGTATTCTGCTGTACACTAGATCCTTTGTACTGAGAAGATATACTTCTTTTACCTAAAAATAAAATTTGGTTATTTCATTAATAAAATTGTTTTATTAAATATACATATCATAATATAAATACATACTTGAAACATGGTTTTTATTATCTTGATGTACTTGTTCTACACCTCCAAGTGACTCAAATGTATTTTTCAAAAATTGTTCACGTTTTTCAATCAAATCCAATCGCTCATTGCTGTAATATATACTTTATATTATGAACAAGATTGAAAATGATATCAAATTATCATACAGTAAAAATTAAAAAAGAGGGTTAATGTGAATGTGTTAAAGCTTTCATGGATTGTCTTGTTGCTTGAAGTGCTTGAGGATATATGCCAGTATAGTTGCAGCCACCGACTAGCAACTATCACTCTGAAGATGGACTCTGCAATGAGTCCAAAACGTCAGAACTCAACTACAAACATGGATATATCCTCAATCACTTCAAGCAACAGGGTTAATGTGATCGAGCAAAAGATGATAAAATAAATTTTTAATACATTCAGTCTAGACCAAATAAAATCATTTATTTTTTCAATTTCTTTTAAATGAAAGTAATAAATATTGGTAAAAAATAGATAAAATAATACCATGTACCCCAGAAATCATCTAATAAATCACTTTAGAGTAATAGTTTAATCATTTTTCTCCAAGAATTGAAAGGGAAAAAATTTACCTCAACTACCTACCTAATATATTGAGATTGTGAAATTATTTGTATTGGTTTTTAGAATGTTCACAATGATATTATTTTTATTAAACTTTGTGTATTAAAGATTGAAAGATTTTATATTAACTGTTAACTAAACACTGTTTAAACACTTATTGTCTATCTATCGTGATAGATCTCAAATATTCTGCATGAGATCATTACAAAATGATCTAATAACATTGTAATACATAAGCTATTAAATAGGGCGTGAATTAGGTGCATTTATAAATTTTGTTTAAGTCACTTTGAAGGGTTTCAAGATTTGTACAACTTTGTTGTAAAATTATATAGTAGCATAGAAATACTTTTTGTTTCAAGAAGGGAAATCGACCCTCAATACAATAATCTTAATAACAACATATTACGAAATTCTAAATTCAATTAATAAAAGTTTGCACTAGTTAATGGTGTGTTCAAAATAACTTTTATAAACATTTTTTTAACAATATTTATAAATGCATATAAATCAATATCTTAAACAAATAATGCTTTAAAAAAAAATTTTAATTCACCTAGTAGAGAACATCATTAATTGACTTTTATCTGTACTTTCACCACTTGGTGTTGATGTAGCATCATCATCATCATCACTACCTTGGCTACCAGACATTGAGTGACTAGATAGATCAGTTATTCCTGCTGATAATAACCTATCTTTTTGTTTGACACCTTTTGATTTTCTTTGAGACATTCTTAGTGCAGCATCTGAATCTAATTTGGTAATTGTATAATCACTGTAACATTTGAAACATGACATTATTACTAAAATGTTGAATTGAAAATTTTAAATATTTTAAGTAGTTAATAAAATAATTACTTGATAAGATCATTACTATTTGAGGGGTAATAAATTATAGGATTATTAACTTTTTCATTTGATAACCATTCACTCTCGGAATCTTCAATATCTCCATCATGGTCATTGCTTTCTAGTTCCTAAATAATTAGTTTCATTTTTTATTCTTTATTCGTAAAAAATATGTACAGTACTTGCAATCAAGAGAAAGGATAGATACTCACTTCATTTTTAAAACTTCCTAAAGAGCTATCATCAGTATGATTACGTATACGATGAATATCTGATAAATGAGAACTTGATTTTTCAGACACCATCTAAAAAAAAATTATCTAGTTAATTGAAGAATATTAATAATTTACATACATATACGAGGTGCCTAGAGCCGAAGGGATCAAAGTGACTAAAAATTGAGAAATACATCCTTTTCAATGCGGTTTGATTTAATAAATTGATGATAAATATACTATATTTTTTATTCTTTCAATGAGTGTTTATATTATTATTTAGTTTTTCAATTATCTCGTTTCTTTCCAAAGTGACACTTTGATCCCTTCAACTTTGGATCCTCATATATCACAATAGATACATAAATTTAATTTAATAATTATTCACTTGAACAGTTGAATTTTCATCAAAATCATTTGAAACAAATACTGGTGGAATACGTTTTGTCTAAAAATCAAATTAATTTTTTTTTATAGCTATTTTAACTACTAAAAAAATAGAAAGACTTATACATTTAAAGCAATAGGTAATAAGTTAAATAAATTACCTTTTTGGGAATTATTAATGATTCTTTTTGGCTTTCAGGATAATTTGATCTACTGGTTTCAGTACCACTATCAACTGAACTATCATCCTTGAAGCAATCTGAATCATCTTTATTTATAGGAATTTGTAAAATACTACTAGGTTCTGATGAATTGGTAGCTCTTTGAGCCCATTGTCCTTTTGGTACATTTATTCGATTCATAGAAGGATTCAACTGGGTATCATTTTGCATATTATCAGAAAGAACTTGTTTTTTAGCCCATAAAGGCAATTGACCATCTCTAAAATTTTAACTTATAATTACTGATTGCATGTTTTTGAATTTAAAAATATTTGTTTTTCAATTATTTGAAAAATTAATTAAACTAAATTTTTCTTACACGGGAATACTAAATGAATTATTTTCTTTTTCTTCTGATATCTTATATGGAGGGATATTTCCATCAATAATTACTGGTTTAGGAAGTCTATATATAAAAAAAAAAAACATTAATTTTATAAATAAGTTAGAAAAATAAGTGTGAATAGTTTTATTTTTACTTTTCAGGTCGATTTCTTTTGAGTAAATTTGAATGTTTGGCTATTTCTAAAGGCATACGCCAAACAAATATACAGCCATCTCCACTAGCAGATATTAAGTGTTTACTATCATTAGTAAATCTTAATCCAGTGACTAATTCTGAATGACCAAACATTGTAGTTAAACAATCACTAGCAAGATAATCATAAACACATAATGTTTTATCTGTACAACTAGTAGCAACAAAGGAGCCACTTTGATCAAGAACTACCTGTTATTAAAAAAGAATAGTAGTATTAAATATATAATTAATAAAAAATATTAAGAGTTTTAATACTTTAATTAAAGATCCTTCATCTCCAACTGAGCCTTTAAAAGTTTTAGTATGTTTTCCCGAGGTAGTATTATATACTCGTATATTTCTGTCTTGACAAGCTGTCATAATATGTTTTTGTTTGGGATCAACTTCCATATCATAAAATGTCGTTTTTCCAGAAACAGAATGGTCATGTACAAAACCATTTTGATGATTTTTTTCACCATCCTGTAATTAATTATTATTAATAATATAATTTATTATTATTAATACTGTTAATATAAATTTATTAATATTAATAAATATAATCGAATAATTTTATTAAAATTATTTCATAATTTATAATATTTAGTCATTTGAAGATAAAAAAAATAATTTAGTAATATAAAATAAAATAAATTTACCTCATTATAATTTCTAAATATGATTGATTTATCAGCTCCACATGAAACCATTTGAAGTTTGTTCTGAGAGTTAATAAATCGAACTGCTGTAATAGATGATGAATGATCATCCAATGTTTGTACAAAATCATAATCCTATAAAAAAATATTTATTAATATACTTTTTATAGTTCTTATTTTTCTGTTTATGTATTTTAATCTAAAGTATACATACAAAACTTACTTTATTTACATTAAATACATGAATTAAACGGTCTCTTGATGCCGATGCAAATAGTTTTACTTTATCATTGTATTTGCTATAATCCAAATATAATACTTCAGCATCATGAGCTTCAATTAAACACACTTCTTTTAATGTTTTTAAATCATGTACTCTAAAAAATTTAGGAAAATTAAAGCAAAACATTTTATATATTATAAGAAATTTATAAAAATTGGCTAAGTAATAAAGTTAGTTCTTAATTAAAATACAAATATAGTTTAATATTACCGTATATTTCCAGAACGATCACCTGATGCAAGATGTAAACCATCAGGACTTATTCGTATTGCTCGTACTCCATTTCTTCCATCGTAAGAAGATGAATCACTTTTATCTAATAAACTCAATTCTGTATTTTTAAGATAATTTAATTCTGGGTCTATATATATGATTTTCAATAATTCCTAAAAATGTTATAAATTATAATTACAAATTAATCATAGTTAACTTTATTATAGATAAAAATAATACTTACATTGCTATAAATATTTTTTTGATATAAAGAGTTATTTTCAGAGTCTATTCTATCTAAATTCCAAACTCTAATTGTATCATCACTAGAACATGTTATAAAAGAATTATTGGGTACTTGTAAATTTTTCTCTAATGCAGGATACATTTCCACACCCCAAATACAAGCTGAATGAAACAAAAATGAATTTGATTTACCAACCTATAAATTAAACAACATTAATTAATTTAATAATAATAAATATTTATTATTATTTAATCAATTTTAAGGTTTATTAATTTGTTGTATTAAATTATTTATAATATAATAACAAAAAAATATATTATTAAAATTCAAATTTTTATACATTAATATTAACTCACCCTCTTGATATCTTTAACGTCCCAAATATATAAACTATGATCATTATAAACACATGTTAATTTTGTATTGATTTCATCATAAGCAAGTGCTATAGCATCAGGGTACTTCGCATTACTGGGGATACTCGCCAT
This sequence comes from Daktulosphaira vitifoliae, assembly GCF_025091365.1. NCBI lineage: Eukaryota > Metazoa > Arthropoda > Insecta > Hemiptera > Phylloxeridae > Daktulosphaira > Daktulosphaira vitifoliae. The sequence goes on from NW_026099573.1 coordinate 14,149,675, forward strand.
ATGACTTAAAATGAATAAATTATTTTATAAAACTATCTTAAGTAATGTATTTCAAAATCAGTTACCTAATGTCATGTCCTTGAGCAACATCAACTCCTAAATAATGAGTTCGTGGTAATGTTGTGATAAATTGAAGTGTTCCAGGGTGGAAGCATCTAACAATACCTTCTGCACAACCAATAAAAATATAATTTCGTCCAATTGCCATACAATTAGCACTTGTTGTCTAAAAATGTTTTATAGATAAGTATGTAGATTTGCATACATATGAGGATGATTGTAAATAATGATTTACTTTTAATTCAACCCATCTATCTAATAATCTGCGATTGTTAAATTCACATAATAAACCTGATTTTGTGATTGCATATGTATAATCTTTTAAGTCATCATGACCACAACATACGTCTATAAAATCATTATTTCTTTGTTCACCTAAAATAGCAGATCGCCCCATCAATGGTACAGGCTCTTTATACTAAAAATAATTAAATTAAAAGAATGACTTTTTATAAAATATTATAGTATAAGTATAGAAACAAAAATTACTGTTGTTGATCTGGATGATTGTAAATACCAAAACTTAACATGTCTATTGCCAATTGTAATGAAATTGCCATTATCTGAGAATGCAAGAGCTTTGATTTTTGCAGATACTTTATTAGATGCATATTTTAAGTTAGATTTCCATTCCCAAACATTTACTATCATATCATGTTGTGACCCAACAGAGACTAAATATTTTTGGTTAGGAGAAAATGCCTAAATAATAATAAAAAAATTTATAATTTTTGTTAACTATTATATTATTAGATAGACTTTCACTTCATATTGTTTTTTGACTATTAGATATAACTTTTTTTATAATTTTATAATAATGTGTAATTTATTTATTAAATTAAAAATATAAACAAATCTATAGTAAATTATTCTGTATAAATATAAATTTAATCAAATAAAAGAAATTTTATTTTGATTACCACACAATTGATCCCATATTTATGACCTGGAAGTTCAGCAACTTGAGTTATATCAGTCATATCCCAAATTCTGACATTTGATTGATGACCACATTCTCCAGTTGCAAGATATCGACCATCAGATGAAAATGTTAAACAAGTAATTGATTTTCGACAAATATTTGATAAATGTGTTTCTGTACCCAAAATTGAGTTGTGGAATACCACAGTACATCTTAAAACCACATTTAAACAACATTTTATAATCATTTACAAAATAATTAATAAAATAATAAGTGTATATATATATATAATAAAAATTCCATTATTAATTTTAAATTATATAAAAGTTTTTATAATAAAGGGATATGTACTTATTTCTATGTATTATTTTATTAATATACCCAAGGTAGTTGAGATTAAGGTCAGGAAGAAGAAGAAAATTTAATAACTTTGTTAAACTTCGACAGCCATTTACAAATATAAGATAAGTCGTCGGTACAAATTTTTTTTTTTGTTAATTTATAGTACATAACATAAGTTTTAATTTAACATATGTTTAAAGGACACAGTAATTCCTGAAAATTTTCAAAAGTTAAAATGAAGATGAAGAAAAAATTTACTTTTATGAATAAGTTGCTACTTTGAATATACCCCAGAGGCCAGGTAAAGAGTCAGGTTTTGAAGAAATTTAATTCAAATAAAAGAGAAATACCTAAAATTTCTATATATAAAAGAATGATTTTGATTTGTTTATTTATGAAAAAGTTATGGCAGTTGTAAGAAAAAAATATCAAAATTTACCAATTTTTAAAATTGTAATTTTTTGTAGATTTCCTTCATTTACAGGGAACAAAGGAAATTTTTCCAATTTTAAAGGGCAATATCTTTTACTAGATACAATTTCTGATTTTTTAACAAATCGTTGAAGAAATCGGTCCAGTGAGAGCTAAGAAAAAGTAGCAACAGATGTAAAAAAAAAAACACATTATATTAAATTTAATATCTTCTCAGCTTCGCATTAAAGCTAAAACCTTGATAAGATTAACAAATTTATTATTTATTAAATTTTTTTTTGTATTTTAACAATTTATGTTAAGAGTAACATAGTGTTGTTCTGATCAAAAATTATTTTTTTAATTATTGGCTTGATATATGATGTTCATATTATATCTTTATAGTTACGGATGAAATTATAAACATACTTTCAAAATTTTAAAGAATAAAATAAGCTTTTAAAAAAAATTAAATTCAGACATTCCCCCGATCAAAGCTGGGTTTCTCTCTCTGTTAGTGTTTTATAAAACTTACCCTGCAGGATAAGCAATTGTTCCTGTATTGGTATCTACATCTAAAGAAGAATTTGTAGATACAGTTAATCCAATGACTCTTTCAAGTTTTATCTGAAAAAGATTATTTGATTAAAACTAATTAATATATCATTTTTGAAACTTACTTTACTACTTTGCAAATCACTAGATCGCCCACGCTTTAGTGTAGGTGGCCGTATTAGTTTACTATGCTGCATCTGAGGTGTTGAGTTTTCCATTTTATATTAAAATATCATAATAATTTACCATTAACTTGAAGTGATACACTCATTATAATAAAAAAATGTTTGTTTCATTTTCAAAACAATTTTGTTGTAAACAAAATTGTTCATAGTCTAAAAAATAATCTTTAAATAAAATCAACTAAATAGATAAATGGTTTCCAATTATTTTTATATAACTCAAATATAAGAAATATAAGTACTTTTAGGTTGTACAAAATACACCATATAGTTTATAATGAATAATTATGTTTTAACATTAATTCTATGACTTATAAAAAAAAATCAATAGATCTTTTACACATAACTGATTAACATATGTTATATTGAAAAATATTCAAATATTTATAAATTTCACTTTAGATTCATTAAAAATAAAACAAATTTAAGTTACAAAACAATTATAATATAAATACAAATCTTGTACAATGAGAACAACTTTTCCTTGTGAAATTAACAGTATTAACAAGTATTTTTTTTGAGATCAGTAAAATTTTACAAGAAATTAAAACATTAATTTTAATTTTAGTCTAAATTCTTATATAAAATTTTTTTTAAAAATTCAAGGTTACATATAAATATAACAAAGGTCATTTGATAGTAAAATATAAAATGCAAAGACAATAAAATGGGCTACACATTAAAAGACTTGTAGAGGATCTTCAACAAATTACACTTATTTTAACCTAATCTACCTTCAATAACTATTTTATTATTATAACAGCTAATTTATAAATTTGTTAAGACAATTTTGTTTTACGATATTAATGAGAAATTTCAATTAGTTAAATAAAGCTATATGCCAAAGAAAAAAGAAAAATAGATAGTTAAACGACGAAATCAAATGTAACAATATGTATTTACCTTCCCAATGATTTTAGAAAATACATAATTCAAGTTTACTCTAGTAGATAATAAAAAATATCAGAATAAAAGATTTCAGAAAATTTTAAATTAATTTTCAACTTTTTTTAATAAAGTTTTTTAAGAATATTTTAAGTAGTACTAAATTCAATTTTTAATGTTAATCTATTCAAATTGTTCAAACTATTGACAAGTAGGTAGGTACATCCGTTAAAGGAGATTAAAATAATTCAATATCGCCATCAATGTCAACCACATACACACCTACTTATTATTAAGACTTATAGTAAAATAATAAGGAAAATGAAGGGGTACTTACATAATATTAATAGAATAGCAAGTCTATATAGAAAATGATTATTTCTAATATTAGCTTTTTACTATCTTTGCAGCTCAAATAAAACAGATCTCAAAGCGAAGAAAAATGAAGAGCATAATTTAAGACCTTCAAATAAATCGAGTTCTAAATATGGAATTATGTGTGTAGGCAGGTTCACTGCTGATAGTGGTATGAAGTTGAAACCGAAAACTTCACAGCTGCAGTATTTTTCCTTTCATTCCTTAAACATAAGTAAATAATAGAAACAGAATAATTAATATTATTATTAATTAAAAATAAAATATAAAACACAAAACCTAACTATAGCTTAAAATGATAAACGTGAGCGCAATATTTGATTAGGAAAAAACAACACAGCAAATAAATTAATAAAACGATACAGGTGATATCGACGACGGTAGACCGCTGCGCAACGATGGACGAACCGGTTCACACTAAGCGTTTCGATCATTGTTGCGTCGTTTCCCCGCGCACTTCAAACCCTGTTTGTTGTGGTTTTTAAATATATTTTTGCACTTAAATCCAATGATATTTGAGACTTTGGTTTCAATATCTGTCAGATACATTTCATGAACTGAATAAGTAATATACTTGCTTACAGTTAGACTAATCAATCAGATGTGTCAGTGCACTTTGCAAGGTGTGAAATACATAGGCGGCATTTAAATGTAAATAATCTAATAGATAATTTTCTAAAAACTTCGAAAAAAAATAAGTCAATTTATACTGTGATAACTAAAAAAAAATTTAGCAGCGGTTGAATTGGACGGTGCGATTCTGTATATGGATGTCGAATGAAGCATAATTAAGTAGTAAATTTATTGTAAATAAAAACCATTACTAATGTACTTTGTATATATTAATTTGATTTGTTATTAAATCGTGTACTTGAACCATAATGCCAATAAACTAGGGTGCATAGATTATAGTTTATTATTCTATAAGCCTACACAAATGCAAAATCCGTCATATACCTAGGTAATAAAATAAATGAGGAATTTTTATTGTTAAGACTAAATTCATTTGTATAAGACATTGTATTGGCATGTCGACTTCATTTATGACGGGAAATGTGCAGTACATAATATTGTTATCGAGATAAGAGTGTACTAATATTAAAGATTAATGTGCTCTTAAATTAAATTACAAATACAAGTAAATTTTAGGATTGGTTTAGCAGCTACCTACTTAAGGCCAGTACTTGATTAACGTTTATAATTATGGAAAGAGAACTAAAAAAAGAAAAAATTGCGCTCCCGAATAATTTTTTTTTAATTTAGGAAAATTTTTTCAATGTTAAAGGTAATTTATTCAATTAGATTTTATTCAGGTTCATTTGGATTAAAAGACATTGATTAAAACTAAGCATATGAAACGGCAGACATCAAAAACAAAGGATAAAATTCCCACCTTTTTACACAATACGATTAAATTTAATTAAATTTAACCTTATAACAATAACACGAATATAAATCGAAAATATAGGTGAGGGGATCTATTTCTCTCCTAGTTATGCAACTGGGCTCAACTATTTTTAATAAAATAGTAAAAAAAAAGTAGGTATAGAGACGTTAAAAAAAGTAATGACAATTATAATGCAAACATGTTAAATCTTTTCTTTTTTTATAAATAATTATAATATTAACTTAAAAAAAAAAAAAGAACCCAGCACAGGAGGGTCGCAGCACAGTGGTGACTTGGCATTGTTGGATCAAGTATGATATCTGACAGTGATTAAAATCACTATAAAAAAAACACTTCGATGCAAATCTTTAGATAGTGTTTAATTTTAAAAAATTGGTGGATTATTTCAAAAGCTACATGATCTGCTATTTCCTTATTAATATAAAGTATGTTGAATGAAAAAGGGATTATTAAAAAATATTATTAATTTTCACACTAAAATAGCATTTGGTAGCCATTTTCACCGTGAAGACAAAATAAAGTTCGAAATTGTATTAATCCATACATTTTTCAAAAAGTTATAGCATTTTAATGTTAAAAATGTAAAATATAAAAATCGAGAATTTAACATAAAAATAGCATACGTTAGTCATTTTCACCGTGAAGACAAAATAAAATCCAAAATTTTTTTTTTTTCAAAACAAATTATATTACATTATCTTTAATTTAAGATATATAAAAAAATGTCAGACTTTCCGGAACACTTTCAAAAGTTAAGTGTAAAAATAAATTTTTTGTGAAAAAGTTGTCATTTTAAATCCTCTACTATGTGTTATAATACATACACCACTCATTATTCAGTAGTATATATGTTATTACCTATTAGTCATCAAATTAAAAATATTATTCATATTAATACTTTAAACTATTCCAAGAAATATGTCTAAAAATACATTGATATAAATCTACTGTAATAATTATAAGAAATTCTTTAGTTGTGACAAATTATCTATTTTAAGTAAAATAATATGTAATAAATAACACAAATTGAGTAATAAACAGATAATAGTAAAAGGTCGTGACACTTCTTGCATAGATAGATGAATTAAATTTAATATAAAAGGGCATAAAAACTGTCAATCTCTCTCACTACCACTTCACCTTATGAACTTTTAACGAATGCAAGAAGTGGCTTGACAAAATACGATTTTACATAGAAAATTGAAGTATATTCATTTTTTCAACATTAGTCCTGAAATCATTAAGGTAAATTCATATTCAAAGTAAATATAATGAGTACATAAATTAAGTAGGAAACCAGAAAAAGTAAAGTGATCTCTAGAATAAAATATTGTCTAAATAAATAAAGAGAATCAATAACGTTTGTACGAAGTTAGCCAGCCTAGTCTAATCTTTGAGTGGGTTAACTGTGTAGTCAATACTAATAAAGACTCTCTTGCGAAGATAGAGAACCCACTTGTGGTTCCTATACTACTCGAGGTTTTTATTGACTCGACTCACAGTCAGCACAAGCCTAGATAACTACTGGTACGAGTGGCGTTGTTGATGATTTATGTGTGATAATTAATCACAATAATTTCTATTTAAAATTATTATTATATTAATACATTTTCAAACATCACTTTGTTTTTCTATATTTTACATCTTCTCATATACCCTCGTACTCATATCCCGAGAGAAAAATTATATTGTATCATTTTCATTATTCAATAAATATTATAGTAACTCAATTATTCTCATGCTCATATAATACCAACAAATATAAATAATTTTAATAAATTATCCTTTTAATTACTAAAATAAATATCTTCTTAATAATTTTCTCCTTTTATTTTGAGTTACTATATATGGGTAAAAATAAAGGGTTAAATTTATAAAAAAATATATACCAAATGATAGGTAATGACATTTTGTATTTATAAAAAATTGTATATTAATTTGGTAATTTTTGAAGTTATAGCAGTTTTAAAAAAAAAAATTTTTAAAAATTTTAAAAATTAGCGATTTTTAAATTTGTATTTTTTTGGAGGTTTACGGGGATTTTTCAATAATTCGAGGGTAATGTCTTTGACTAGATACGATTTGTGATCTTTTGACGTATCGATGAAAGAAATCGGTTCGTTGAGAGCTGAGAAAAAGTGGTAACAGACACACGAAAAAAAAAACACATCATAGTAAAACCAATACCTTCTCAGCTTCGCATCGAAACTAATACATAGATTTAATATATATGTAAATGCATTGATTTACAGTATAATTTATGACTAGAACGGGAAAATTATTTATAAATATATATATATATATATATATATATTAGTGTGTGTGTGTGTTATTAATATAAACAATTTCTATAAACTACTGGTAGTCTTCAATTACTTACAGTAGGCATGTCGCATATTTATGCGCTCAAGCGATTTGTTTATTTACAAGGTGTAGCCTATAGGTGTGTTATTATATTATACTTTTCAACGCAGTAATAATGTTGTACAGTTTTCAAAATAGAATTAAAACTTATTAAAAAAACCATATTTAAAAATAATAGCAATAAGTTGTTATTTAACATATAAGTGCCTGTCATACTGAATAATAATAATACATATAATATTATTAATTCTATTTACTATATTTACAAGATTAAACCATAAAAATGAGAAATTTTGATTTTCCTTGTAAAATATACCTTTAACAATAATTTAAAATATATAAACTACTTAAAAATCATAGTTTTATTATTTTTACCGAAGAAAACGAAAAAGTTATGCTATTGTCTAAAAGAGGTGAGTAGATGTTTTGAAGTTCATCATGTGAATCAATCAATATTAGTAATTAAATTATTAATGACTAGGCTCCGCCCCAGACCCGGAGCCCTACGAGCCTTACGCGTCTTCGGCGTAAGTTAGTAACGCGTAAGCCTCCTCGGGCCATCATCATAAGTAGGCCACTGATTCCGGTAAAGGTACCCGGGTACGCCGGGCACGATAAGTGTTTTGCAGAAAAAATATGACATCAGAATCAGTGTAACAAAAATATATTAAAATCAGGAAAATTCAAAAAGAGAATATAGTAAAATGTATTAAGTATAAGATTGACGTTTGTTAATGAAGTATTCCCTTTAGGCCTATTCAAAAATTATTTTAGGAGGGTATTTAATATTTTTTACTTTGTTAAACATGTTATACAATTTTTTTTGCTAAAAATTAAAGTAATGATGAAAAAAAGGACATTAAGTCTTTATTTATTAGAAGTTGACTAAAAAATATTGATAGCGCTGGTTCAAGGGGGCCCATATCTCCCTTAAATACATCCATTAAAAAATTACACATTAAAAAATTTAATTTTGATAAAAATATTGGTAACTGCGATTTAACGTTGGGCAGCATAGTTGTCATAGATGAATCCCAATTTAAATGGTAAACTCATAGACACATACATCATATATGAGAAAAAAAAGATTATTAATAATGTACTGTTCTGATAATGAAAGTACAAACTTATATAATTATAACAGTCTTGAAATTTATATATAACATATAATATTACTCGATAAAATATAGTGCTATGTACAAATGCAAAATAGTGTCCTAATAAAAATACATATTACACTACATAAATTTTTTTAATATCATCAACTTATTTTTCTTAATCTACCTAAAATAAGTCATCTAACAATAAATGACGTAGTTCGGTATAGACTTGACATAGTGTGTCCCTACCAATTTTTTCCAATTATTGAAAGGTAATTAGAAGTGAAGAGTAAATAAAAGGCATCGAGTTCTTGAGGGATTTGTAATTATTTTAAAATTAAAAATTTTGCTCTTCCTACTATATTTGACTTTATTGTAATTGATAAAAAGCAATCAAGTTGACTCCTAAAACATATTATATAATATATGTCCTACGAGTCATTTTGAATATCATATAATATAACATAATGCAATATTGTACTATGTTTATATTCACGTAATTATGAGTATAATTATAGCATAATAATCATTAATAATAGAATTATTTATTATTATGTGGAAGTTTTTATCATAATTTCTCCTTGAGAAAAAATTCTACAAAATAGAATTACCTATAACAAATATTTAAAAGAATACCAAATTTATTCTATTGTCACATTATTAACTAAGCTAAATCATCACTCAAAATTATATACAATCAATTAGAATTCACATCATTAATAATTTATATTATAAATATAATAATACAAATATGTATGGACACAGATATTATTAAAAATAAATTGAATACAACAACTAAAAATTAGTAAAGAAAGGATCAACATTGGCAAGAGATATTAACTAAGTTAAGGGTTTATTAATAGATATAAAAAGTCTGAGCTGGCCCCTCCGCGGAGTAATTTATGAACTTAATCAGTCATAGGTATGTAACCTAAGGGGTGTTCGGATCGGGAGGATATAGTAAAAGACATATGTCCTTCTCCTATAACTGATGAAAGGTCGAGAGTATACTCATCTGTAGAGCAGTTCCCCTCATAGTTAGTACAGCAGGTATCACAAGTATAGAGGGTTAAGAGTAATCTATAGTGATGGTATGCAAACATATATGAAGTTCACGGCTCTCTCATGAATGTTGTTTACAATAATCGCAATGTATGGTATGTAGTCACTGTTTTATGAGCTTTGCTTACTGCAAATAAAATAAATAAATGGTACGCGTTTCATCATTGTACCTATTAGCAAACGTAATGATATTAAAACTATGTTTATATATTTGCTTCGATGTGAAGCTAGTCAAAGACATTACCCTCAAATTATTGAAAAAATTTCCCTCGTTCCCCGTAAATGGGGAAAACCTCCAAAGCTTATGTAATATAATTTGTTTTAAAAAATAAAAAAATTTTGGATTTTATTTTGTCTTCACGGTAAAAATAACTACCGTTTGCTATTTTTATGTTAAAATTCTCGATTTTTATATTTTACATTTTTAACATTAATATGCTATAATTTTTTGAAAAATGTATGGATTAATACAACTTTTTTATGGAAATAATATTTATATTTCTTTTTCATTCTACATACTTTTTTTTTTAAATCAGACCATTTCCCTTAATACAGGGAGGTTCAAAACTTAAAAATGCATATAGAAAGTAGAACTTTTTCAACTTAATTTTTGAAAGTGTTCTGGAAATACTGACACTTATATATATATATATATATATCTTAAATTAAAACTTATGTAATATACATTATTAAAAAAAAAAATGTCAGAATTTAGATTGTTTTTATGATGAAAACTAACATCAAAGTTAAAAAAAAAAGATTTTTGTAAAAAAAATCTTTTTTATATATTTAATTTTATAATGCTATTACTTTTTGAAAAATATATGGATCAATACAATTTTAGCTTTGATGCGAAGCTGAGAAGTTATTAATTTTACTGATATAGCATAGAAAGTTAAACTTATTTAAAATTTTTTGCTTTTTGAAGTCGAGAAAAATAACTTTGAAATTTAATTTAGCTTAAATAGCCAATTTTTTCAATCGACGGTATCGACGTACGGTTGCCGAGTTGGTAAAACTTGTGTTTGCGCTGAGGTACAAGATTCGTTCCAACCAGCGTATGGTAAAGAAATTTTTTTTTAATTATTTCTTAATACTTTTTAAATGTGATTAAATTTTCAACTCTTTTGGTTTTTATCTCATTTAGATTCAATAACTTCAATAAAGATCAAGGATCTTATCACTGTAGTCGCCTCTCGCGAGAAGAAATTTCTTATTCATATTAAAATTATTTTACTATATTTTAAGTTTTAACTTCGATGCAAAGCTAAGAAGATTTTTTTTCGTGACTATCATTTATTTTTTCTGCTCTAACTTGACCTACATTTTTCAACGATATGCCAAATTATTACAATTAGTTGAAGATATTACCTTCAAAAATTGAAAAAAAAATCAATAAAACAGTTACTTGTTCCATGTTCTCTATACAGACAATTAAAATCATTCATTTCTAATGTTTTGAAAGTATTAATTGACGAATCAAGTTTGATATGATAGGTTTCAACTACAAAATGAAATCATTTTACTTTGTAATTTCATAATACTTTACTCTATTTGTGTGTGCTACTACTAGATTATAATATTCAAAATTTTTTATTAACATGTCATATAAATCATTTCTAAAAATAAATGATTGTTAGTTTCTCCTGAATTAATAATAGATTTTTAAAATTATAATCAAATTTTATAATATGCACAATTCAATAAATCTTTTTAACAACTTTGTTTTGATTGGTTCATTTACTTAAAGTAAATTATTAAAATTAATTAACTTCTGAATATTTAAATTGCAGAATTTTTTTAAACACCAAAAGTTACTAGGAAATGATTACTATTACTTCTATTTAAGTTATCTATTACGATAAAAATTCAAAAAAATATTGAGCTACTCTGATAAATTTACTATAAATAGTAATTATAAAATTTCCTAACTGCATATTAATCTTAACGATACAAATTTTTAATTCTCATAAAATTTTCTATTTAATGATGTCAATTTCAAACTTGCCAATTGAGCTAAAAGATATTGTAATAAATTAATTTCTTTTTATTATAAACGTTCACAAAAATCAACTTTAAACGATTAAAAAAATAGGTTAAGTATGTCATTTTCCTTATTTTTAACATAGTAAAAATCAAAATCAGTTTTAATTTAAAACAATTTTTTTTTGTTCTTAATTATTTTTTTTTTATATGTAAATACTTATTTTTTAATAATAAGTAATACTATTACAACTTAGAAGTGATAGAAAAAGTCTAGTTGCACATTTGAAAACATCGCGAAAAGTTGATTTAGAAAAGTATATTTTTGTTTCTGATGAAAGTTCCTTGTAGTCTAGTGTATTTATTCATGAGTAACAAAATTTGTTTATTAAAAAGTATTGCATCAAGCCCTTTAAATTTATATACGCGTTAAAAGTATATAAATATACAATTACTTTATTATTTTTATAATATATCCGTAAAAATTACAATATTAAATTATTGAATATAAATTTCATACTAAAATTATTATTAATTCATATATAATAATTATAAATCAAATAACTAATCGGGGTAAAATTAAGGGAATAAGAGTTATGGTTGCTTTTGAAATAATCTACCAATATTTTAAAATTAAACACTATCTACAGATTTGCATCGAAGTGTTTCTTATGATAGTGATTTTAATCACTGTCAGATATCATCTATACTTGCCCCGACTATGCCACGTCCATACTGTGCTGCGGGGGTCGCAGCACAGTAAGTGGGGTACTATACTACCATTTTATATTTACATTCATTAAAATTATTTTATTTTAATTATTTAAATAAGAAGTTTTAATTGATCTCATTTTGATTAATTTATAAACTGTTATAACAAAGGGGATAATCTTTATTTTTCTATTTTTTTTTTTTTTGTATTTTTACTTAAAATTCATTTTTAATCATTTTTAAATTGAAATATACGAAAATTATCAGATTTTCCTGTCATTAATTAATATATCATAAAAATTCGAAATATTTCAACTGTAACATTATTAAACTTTTGTGCTCGTTTAATATTTGTAAATATCATTTTATTAATATTTTAAATAATTTAATAAATGTGTTTATTATACTTGACCGCAAAAAGAGGATATTGAAGGGTACGATACTCCTGGATATTAATTAGATGGACTTAAAAGTAAAATAGATGAACCTGATTATTAATGCACGATGATAGTAATGCATCTTAACGCATATTTTGATGGGTAAATATAGTAACTGTAGTATTCATAATTTTAACCAGAAATTTTATTATAAACGAATACTTATGATGTTTTCTATTTCTTTGAAAATGTCTAAATATGCCCCTGGACTATCGTAAAATATTTGTATTCAATGATGAAAACTATAGTTGACAAAATACAGCCGATTAACCATACTGCTATAACAGCTCTTAACTGATAATATGTGAGGGATGATGGACCATTGTTTTGATCACTCTGAGGCTTTTGTTCGTAGACACGATCAAATGTAGTTAAGGGAAGTTTTTTTTCTATAATACGATGGAACCAATACTCTATAATACCACTTTCAACTAGATGTCTTATGACAAGATTAGCTGATTTTAAATACGGTGAATGTTTGCTAAATCCTATTCCATGGTAGAAATTGTTTAAGCACGTTCTCTTTGTTCGTAGATCACTTAACAGCGATGGAGGTACGTTTTGCAATTCCATGAAATATTTTTCGTTGATGCATTCTGTTAATAATGCATACTTACCATGCTTCAAACGGTTAATACGATCAGCTGTACTTTTTTCTAAGATGAAACTTTTATTAAACTTGTTGTGCCATGGATTCTAAAAGAGATAAATAATAATATCTAATAATTTTTAAATAAAATATGAATCTTTTAAAATTTGTTGTTCTTTATAGTTCTCATAGAAAAAAGTTAAAAATTATTCTCATTTGTATACCTCCATTTCTTCTTGATCAGAAAATGGTAGATAAGGTAATCCCCAAGTATATCCATTGTTTATCATATCTTTAATACTTGAAACTAAACTAGTGTATTCTGGAGACGTTATGTGTGAATAAAGAACGCTGGAAAACGCTGTCGCTATGATAAACATAAAAAGACACCACCAATTTATTAAATGTCGTATGGGACCAAGGTGATGCAATTGTTTTGGGTAACTAGTCATAAGCATTGAACCCAAAATCCAAAAACTTGAAGATGATAATGTAGTAAACTCTGAAACGTCATAAGTACGGTAACAATATTTTATTATATTATATACTATTTTTACTCGGCAGTGATACACGCTGAATTTTTCAATGAGGTAGCTAATACATAAAAAAAAAAAAAAATTGGTGATCATTTTTTCAAGTAATTTATTACTTAAAATGTTGGTTTTTCACTGCCAACATCAGTATCTAGCATAAATAACGACTAACATTATCCAAGGGCATAGCTGAGACCCACCCCAATACGCTACTGTTTCCGGTACCTGATTATATTACATTTAAATTAACAATGAAATTGAAAATATGAGTATTTAATAATAGGTATGTTTTTAGTCAGGCTGTCTACATTTTTTGTGGGAGGTTTGGGGTGTTAAATTTTTCTAATTAATTAAAAATAACATTTGATTTAATCGATTGTTTGATTAATTCGACGACAAATCAATAATATGAATCGCGACATGCAAAAAAACCTAAGTAAACATTTTGGAATAATTTGAAACTATTTTAGATTATCCATTAATCAATGGTCCTCTTAAATTTACATCTCCTCTTATGCAACCAGAGAAATACAAAATTGATATAAAACTTCCATATACTCGTTTTTACGAAAATGATAAAATTCCTATTAAAATATCAAAGATGAATGTTATTAAAAAAACATATCCTTAAATTGGCCATCTGTACAAAGACATTTATGATGACATTTTCATATAGCCTATTGATATGGAAACATAGAAGCAAGTTTAGTATTAAAAATTTACAACTTGAAATATTTTATTGTTATATTTTTTTTTATTGATCTGTTTTGATGTTTTTAAGGGTAATGGCATTTTTTTGATGATGATATTTTGGTATTTTTATTTTAATGTCATAAATACAAAGTTTGAAACAAATAAAATACATGAAATTAGTAATTTTTATAAAAAGGGTTTAAGACTTAAATGCTATTAATCTAGACTAAATTTATTATAATGATAATATTGATTATAGAATATAATTGCTGTTTAATATCTATTATTTTTTATCAAATCCTTATGTTTTTACGTATTTTGAAACATATCAAAAGTTTTTTTATATTTTTTCAAAAGTTTAAAGTAAGAATTAAGGCCCTATTTGCATGAAGCGATTCGTATTAAATAATCGATTATATCGATTAATTTAATTCTATTGGCTATGATAAATTTTACTTGTTTAAAAGAAACAAAAAAGTAAAGTCTTGAGTTTTATTTATCAAATAAGTTATATAATAATATAATAGCTATACAGGGTGATTTTTTTATCATACCCACTCAATTACTTACAGAATAATAATAAATTAAATATTTCACAGTCACGGATTGTTTATTATCAATTATGACTATCAATAGATATACTTTTTGTATTGTCAGTTAGTGTATTTATAAACTCACAACAATGTACCTTACTATCATTGATAATAACAATGCTGTTTACCTGCTAATATCGATGTCATAAAAAATCAATTAGCTACCTGTATTTGTAATCCCTTGTGTATTATACCTATATATTAACTCAAAAATTTGAAACTTTAAATGTTTAAATCTAATAAATGAATAAAGTTATATTAAAAATTCAAATGCCATTTACTATTAAATTAAAAACTCAAACATTTTATTAAATTCAAAATATGTGTTCCCATTTTAAAAAACAAAGTTAACACCCTTACCAGGCATAAGGGATGAACTTAAAAAGTATTACATAGTTAATAATTCAAGAATGATGTGTAACTAAAGATAATCGAAAAAAAATATTTAATTTATTATTATTCTGTAAGTAATTGAGTGGGTTATGATAAAAAAATCACTCTGTATAATATCACAATATGAATACAATCAAATAATCAACAATTCTCAGAAAAAAATAATCGATTTTTTTTTTGTCAAATCGATAATTGAACCAAATAATAATAAATGCACAGGCTTAGTTCTGATACTATATCTAAAAATGTGTCACAATATAGTACATTTATTGACTACATTTTCTAATGTATTCATTAACAAACACAAATTTTAAGAAACTACCTTGAGGAACCTTTTTATTATGACAATCTTAATCAATACAATTAAATATAATTCATAAATGTATATATATAAATATGAAAAATAAACATCCAAAATATACTAAATAATAATAAAAAAAGTAGATTGAAATTCCATTAAAAGACATCATAGGGGAGTAAGGGTTTAGCCCAAGACAAAAAATTAATCTCTTCAAAAATTAAGAACATTATACATATTATTATATAAAAAAATTTAGGGTGGGAAAAAATTAATTTAGAACTCCCAAAATTTTTATTCTAATTGTGCTTATATAGGAATTCAAAGTCTTAAATAAAATTTTATTTTTTAAACCTCGCAAAATTGTTGTTTATTAAATGTTTCATATGTAAATTGTACTAAACTATTCAATACATGTATTGAAAACGAATCATCATCATTTATTTACCTAAAAATTGATCTCAAACACTACTTACTATCGATATATTTGTATCCAATTTTTTTTTGAACGATACCAGCCATCCATAACGTCAATGTATTAATTAAAGTTGCTGCTAATAACATTAACCATAAACTGAAAGGGAATGGCTTTAACAAAAAGTCCCATTTATTTCTCAAAGGTATTGGTTTGGGTACTAGGAACTTAAGACACATAAAACCCCAGTAATCAGACATTTCGATGAATCCAATTTTACTATATTGAATCCATAGCGCACCAAATGCGACATCAACTTCCCTATCATACAGCATTTGAATCGTTCCTGGTGCCCACGTTCTATTCGGCCACATCTTATTCCAATGATCTTCACTATTTGACGAAATCAACTTCACTTTAACGTTCAGCCTATTGGCTATTTCTTTAAAAATACGTGTTTCTACGCCATCACCTAATTCTAAATAAGCAACAAAAATTAACTTCATAATTTAACTACAAATAATAATAAATATAAAATGAATAGAACTTTTTAAATTTTTATAACCGTGAGACTAAAATAAAAAATGTAAGTACCACTTTCTCCTGTTATTTTGTTTTTTTTAACTGTATTGAAAAGAGAATTATTAAATGCATAAAGTTTTATTTGTGCATCGTGAAAGTTTTTAACTTTTCCTTCTCCTTGAATGTTCTATTTAAAAAAAATAAGAACACTTACAAGACAAATAAACTATCGTGTACTTAATTATCTTACATGTAAAAACCATTTATTCTGATTTTTAGAAATTTTAATAAATTTTTTGTGATAAAGATCCATTCGAAAAACACTCTCTTTCTCTTTATCGATTGTTATCAATATAACGTCAGTATAGTTGAAATATTTTGGTGTATACTGAAACAAGTTAAGTTAGTTTTTTTAAATAATTAACTCCTTAGTGAATAAGTATGCATTATAATAATAATATTTTGAATATAAAAGTATAATTTACTTTAGGATCAAATTTGTATTTCCAAGTTTGCATGTTTACGATCAATAACATCCTTTCCGCAAAATTATGTTGAACTTCTTCCATAGCCCATTCAACTCCTATTTGACTTCCAACAATGGCAACAATTGCTGCACATGGATTATTCCCTTTAGTGTAGTTCACCATAGAGTAATTATAACTTATGATCAATTCGATATTTCTAGGTGTTGACATATTGGATGAAACACGATATAAAGTAGACAATATGTCAATATTGTCAATTGCCGATTTTTGAGTGCCTTCTACTAATATACGTAAACAATGCTGTTCGGAGCCAAACGTTTTGTTTAAATAAGTAGATAACATTTCAGTAGTTATTAATTTATAGGAATTTGGCGGTATTATTAAACTGTTATTAATGTGCAATATTATGGATGTCAAAAAAATAGTTTTCAATCCAAATGGATCTTTCAAATATGCCACAGAAAGCATTATGACGTGAACCATCAGTTTTTTTAATTACAGTAGACTAACAAATTTTTGACTAGAAGTATTCCTACTTCAATTAAATCATAAAAAATGTTAATATGTAAACTCAAAACTACAATGTTGCAATGATTATTGTTGTCTCAATGTCACTAGTGTTTACTCTTGTTAATATAACTTCCACTTTAAACTGTCTTCGATATTTTTAAACCCGGGCCTGATAATTTGCAACACTTTTATTTAAGAAATAATTTATTTACAATACGTTTTCATTATAAGAATAGTTATTTATGAGCGATACCTAGTTTATTCTTTTTATTTCAAATAAAATACTAGTACTTATAGTACAATTGAAAATTTCAATATATATTAGTTTTTTATAATCAATACAAAATACACGTCTCAAAATTAATAATTTATCGTAATAGTAAGAAATAATCATTTGTACATAGTTATAATTATAATACCTACGCTTATGGATCTACTATTTAAAATTAAAAACACATTTTTAATATATTTCTAATAATATTAGGCACAAGTAATAAATTCTTATTATATTATTATGATCTACTAGAACATAATTCCATTTATGTCTAAATCTTAATTAGATCTAGATAAACAAATGTCGGTAGATAAATAATCAAAATAATTTATTTAGCATATTTACAAGAAAAAGAAAAAATATAATTAACAAAATACAATCTATTAGAGTTGCTAAATACACGTTAAAAAAAAACTTATTAAACCATAAGTAGACAGTTTAAAGTGTTTAAAATGTCCCATAAAAACAATATAAGTTTTGAAAATGTTGGTATTTAAAACACCGCATGTTTAAAACGTAACAACTATTAACTATATACCTACACAGCTCTAAATTGATCAGAATTAAGTGGAAACTGACCATATTTTCAACAGTTAAAGACTTTTGTTTATGTACACGCGCAAATTTAACCGATGGAAGTTTTATATAAAAACTATGATTAAACCAATAATATAAAATACTACTTTCCACTAGACACCATATTGTCAATAGAGATTCTTACTAGATCCGAGTCAATAATAATCATTTTTTTAAACATTTTTTAGCTGTCCACAATTTAAAAAAGGAGGAAAGTTTTGTGCTTCCACAAAATTTTCGTTGTAAATAAATTTAATTAAAATAGCGTATTTACATAGAGTAACACGGTGAATACGGTCGGTTAGGTTATATTCTGATGTAAATCTTTTAGCAAATAATATATGATATGTATTAAAGAAACTATTTTAATACAAGAAGTTAATTTTGCAACTTTAAACTTAAAAGGAAACCGTTCATTAGTAGGTATGGTAAAAAATAGATGGATTGGTGGTGGCTAACGAGGAGCCACACTTGAGTCTACTACTTTTAATCTAGACCATGCTGGCGGGTCTAAATACTACCTCTTTAGTGATTCACTAATTAGATGAATTGGGGCTGACCAGTGTAACCAACGAGAGGACTCGAGAAGTGCCAAAACGACGAACTTGATACTTAAAGTACTAATTAATTTGTGTACATTTTTTGTGTCTACGTCGCGGTACTACCAACGTACGACAGTGCAAATAGCCATCGAAGTTGAACAAATTTATTAAATGTTTATTTATATATTACACTTATATATCATAAATCTTGTAATCAGGATATAAATAAGGAAATAGGAGTTCATTTTGGTTTTGGAATAATCGACCAATTTCTTAAAATTAAACACTATCTACAGATTTGCATCAAAGCGGTTCTTATGATAGTGATTTTATTCACTGTCAGATATCATCTTTACTTGTTCCAATTAGCCACGTCCATACTGTGCTGCGACCCCACTATACTACCGTTTTATATTTACATTCATTAAAATTATTTTATTATAAATTATTGATCATTTTGATTAATTTATAAACTGTTATAACAAAGTGATAATCATTATTAGCTTCGATGCGAAGCTGAGAAGGTATTGGTTTTACTATGATGTGTTTTTTTTTTTTTTTTTTGTGTCTGTTACCACTTTTTCTCAGCTCTCACCGAACGGATTTCTTTCAACGATACGTCAAAAGATCACAAATTGTATCTAGTCGAAGACATTACCCTTCAAAATTGAAAAAATTTCCCTCGTTCCCCGTAAATGGGGGAAACCTCCAAAAAAATTACAAATTTAAAAATCGCTAATTTTCGAAATTTTTTCAATTTTTTTTACTAAAAACTGCCGTAACTTTTTCAAAAATGAACATATCAATATAATTTTTTTTTATATAGATGCTTGATGTCTTTACCTATCATTTGGTATATTTTTTTTGTAAATCTGACACTTAACCTGCCCACAGGGGGGGATTTAAAATGACAACTTTTTCACAAAAAATTAACTTTTTCAACTTAACTTTTGAAAATGTTCCGGAAGGTCTGACACTTTTATATATATCTTAAATTAAAGCTAATGTAATGTACTTTAATTTGAAAAAAAAAAATTTGACCTCTGGACTTGTCTTCATGGTGAAAACGGCTACCGAATGCTATTTTTGTGTGAAAATTTTCGATTTTATAATTTACATTTTTTACTTTAAAGTGCTATAACTTTTTAAAAAATGTATGGATCAATACAATTTTTTCATGAGAAGTAGTATTTATATACATCTTTCATTGGATATACTTTTTTTTTAAATCAGACTATTTCCCTATATATGGGGGGGCTTCAAATATAAAAAATGCATATAGAAAGTAGAACTTTTTCAACTTAACTTTTGAAAGTGTTCCGGAAGGTCTGACACTTTTATATATATCTTAAATTAAAGCTAATGTAATGTACTTTAATTTGAAAAAAAGAAATTTGACCTCTGGACTTTTCTTCACGGCGAAAATGGGTAATCAATATAATTTTTTTTTTTGTAGATGCATGATGTCTTTACCTATCATTTGGTATATATTTTTTTATATCTGACCCTTTAACTGCCCACAGGGGGGGATTTAAAATGACAACTTTTTCACAAAAAATTTACTTTTTCAACATAACTTTTGAAAATGTTCCGGAAGGTCTGACACTTTTATATATATCTTAAATTAAAGCTAATGTAATATACTTTATTATGGTAAAAAAAAATTTCGGACTTTATTTTATCTTCACGCTGAAAATGGCTACCGAATGCTATTTTTGTGTGAAAATTTTCGATTTTATTTTTTACATTTTTAACTATATAATGCTATGACATATTGAAAAGTGTATGGATCTTGTAGCTTGTATAAAGCATTATGCTTAAAGCAACCATTGCTACACATTTTATAGTTGTTCATGTGTCGGACACAGCATGGTTTCGTAGAGCAGAATAGATTGTATAACGGTGGACAATCCAAGTCTTCCATATCGATTACATTCTGGTTAGGTAAATACTTTTCCAAAACACTTTTTTTGATAGCACTCTTTACGTAAATAGTATCGCAGCGTAACAGTTGCATTATTCTCGGTAATTCATCGTATTCAACGTCCCCAAAAGTGGTATCCAAACCATGATGATGCTTTTTGAGCCAGTTTGTAGTTTTCTTATCGTCCTTGACAGCGTTTGGATGTTTGAACACCCAGTGAGAGAGACATGTAGAGTCCAGGGCAATGACGGACAATTCTTTAACCAAAAATGAATGATCCGTAGACATTAGACCCTGTATATTAACAATCACCCCGATGAGAAACTTGCTTTCAGTATCCATAACATGTAGGTGTATGTGCTACAGTAACACTTATACGTATAGGTTATAGGTTAAAAATTATTACTTTTAAAATATTAAAAATCAATAATAATTTGAAAACAATTAATTATAAAAATTATATAATATATAAGTAAAAGAATTACTAATCTGGATATAATTAAGGAAATAGAAGTTGATGTTGCTTTTGTAATTATCCACCAATTTCTCAGAATTAAACACTATCTACAGATTTGCATCAAAGCGTTACTTATGATAGTGATTGTAATCACTGTCAGATTAAATCTATACTGGACCCAACTATGCCACGTCCCCACTGAACCGCGACACCACTGTGCTGGGTTTTTATTTATCGATAATTTAATCATTGTAATGTTATGAGATAATGTATTAAATAAATTGAAGCTTCGAAAAATGTTTTAACACTTTTATGACGACAGTTTTCTCATATCCTGGATTTCATTATAAATCACGGAACTAATAAAATAGTAGAGATGTAAATAAGATAACATAATCGATAAAAATAAATAAATAATTTACTTCTTTAATTTTAGTTAATTATTTATAGTTGAATATATGAGCAAAAAACATGTGGTTTCATAAAATAATAACAACAATAAATAATGTTTTTCATATTTTTAATTATTAAATTCTAACTGTCAAATCTTGCATTTTTATTAACACCTAACAATAAATGTAACAATATATTTAACCGCGTTCAGTAACTGAATTCTATCATTTACTTTTATTACAATAACTATCATGTTTTTATGGATTAATTATTTTTAATTAAAATTAATTTTAAGCATTTAAATTATGCACTTAAATAATATACAACGAATTCAAAATTTCACACAATTTATTTTAGCGGAAACTATAATTTCATAAAGTTATTTTTTTTTTAATTTATTAAATCTGTATTTATTTAAATATTTGTAAAGTAGAAATAATTTTAAAATTATTTTTGAAGGATTTTTCTTTAAAGTATATTCTAAAAGTTTCACAAAAATCTACAATTTTATAATTTAAGTATTTATTGAATTAATTTTTATATCGTAAGTAAGTTCAAGTTTCAAAAAAATCAATTTTAAGGGTTCTATTTCGAAAATATTTGAAATGTGTGCTATTCATTCCACATATTAAATTAGATATATTTTTGCCATCATATCTTATTTGAATTGAATAAAATAATTTTGTCCATTTAATAGTTACATATAATACATATTACTAAAACACGAATAATATTTAAGATGTTACATGAAATATCAGCTCCAGTTGCATTGGCATTATAATTTAAATCTTTTATAACGTGTATTTTTAATTGTGAAATTAATATTATTAATTTAAAGTTGTAAGATACCAATAAATTTTCAAAAGTTGTACAAGGTTAGAACTATACTAATGTTAACTGATGAAATAAACAAAAATATTAAATTATTAAAATATTTAATTAAAACTTTGTTTATGATATTATTGTGCTAATACTCTGTTCAGCCAGGATATGACCCAATAAGAATAATTCTTACACAATAAGATGTGTAAGAATTATTGTAAGTCCCAGCATCTGATGATGGAATTTTCAAAAACGTAAGTATGATATAGAATTGAAACCAAGAGCGAATTCGTGTTTTTTGGAAAAATTACCTTTTATAGTCCATAAAAGTAGTTTAGAATTATTAATTATTTTTTAAGAATCGTGGTAGGATTCTTAAACTATGTTTTGTTGGATTTGATTAATCAATGTGATAGAATATTTTTCGTGGGGGTTTATGGAATGCGTAAGAGGGTAGTTTTAAAGGAAGAATTTTATGCAAAAGTGTATTATTATTATTTCTTTATCTTAAACATGGGGGAATACTGTTTTGATGACATATTTTTATTAAGTATATGTATTAGTAATTACATGTATTAAAATATGTTACTAAACTAGTTTTAAAAGTACGATTCATGAAAATATTGATACTTTTTTCTAAAATCTCTTAAAAATTTTAATACAATTTCAATGTATAAATCTAAAAAAATATTATAGATCTAAAATTTGTTTTATTTTATATGAAAATTCTACGTGATTAGTTAAAAAAAAAAAAAATACCGGAATTAATCAAATAAATATAATTAACTATATCTATATTAACTATAATACCTAGTAAATATGTACTTTTTTTAGTAAGTCTGGTAAACTGTCAAATCCAAGTTTTTCATAATCGTTTATTTGAACTTCATCACAAAAAGAATATAGAAAATCACACATATATCCATATCTGTTATCAAGTGAATTATTAATTTCAATTTGATGTTGAAATGTTACCTTAAACCAATTTTCTTCTATAATTTTTAATGGCATTTTGAAATACCTCATATAATAATTTTTGGCTGCGTATAATTTATTATCTAAATTTTCTTTGCGTTCTTGTATGATATCATTGAAGAACAATATTATTGCAATAACACCTTGACTAGAAAAAAACATACCTGGATAATATTTACTTCTTAATTTGCAAATTAACTCTATAAAAGATTCTATAAGTGTTTCAACTGGAGTATTTTTTGATCGTCTTGCTGTATGTTGAAATGTTTGTCTTAATGTAACCAAAGCAAAAAGCATATTTTTTAACATAATGTTGATTTTTTCTAAAAATTTAAATAGTATAGTTGCACACCGGTTTTCGTGTTCTTTTTCACAAACACTTATTGAAGCACCCAACATAGAATTAAAAGTTTGTGCTATTTCAAAATACCTACATCTTAATGTTTGTATTATACATATTTGTACATGATTATAATTCGATCTATGTATTGAACCTATAAAATTTTTAATGTTAACATAATTTCCATTGGTTTTTGTAGTTATATTTTGATATGATTGCCAACCAGGATAAGAAAGAAGATTATTGAAAAGAATAATGCCATCTTCTTTATAATATATTTGAAGCTTACGATGTTCATATCTATAAAGACCAATTAATAAAAATATTTAGAATACGTATAACTTGGACAGGAAAAAATTATGTTTTTTTATATAAGAAAAAAATATTATAGGTTTTGATTTTAATCGCCTTAATATTTTTCATAATTTATATGTTTAAAACATTAATTTTTAGATTGTCAGTTTAGTACGACTCTGAGTGAATCAGCTGATTTACTAAATATACTTTAGAGTATATTTTTAATTGTGTATTTGCGAGCAAATAATTTAAAAAAAGTTTTAATCTGACTGATAATTTTTATTTAAGTGTTTTTTAATGGTGATGTAAAAGATATTTTAAATCAACGAAATTTAGATAATAAATTAATGTCTTACCTGAAATAATTAGTTCCTACTAGCTCTCCAAAGCCAAGGTCCCTGTAATAATTGTCAGCTATTTGACTATAAAATGTATTAAGATCATTACAAATTAAATTTACGAAATCGTCTGGGTCATTTTTTTGTTCATCAATATTATTTACGTCATACTTTGTCATCAAAACATTTGAAATTTCATTTCTATTTTCAAAACCACAGACCATGTTTAATTCGTAGAGTTTTTGTATTGTTGGCTCGGCTATACTTTTATGAAATATTTTTATATCTTCAAAAATATCAACAATTCTATTTTTATAATCAAATACTAGTCGATTCATTTTAGCATCTGTATAAATGTAAAATAATTCGATTTCATTGTCGATTACTCTTGGCGTTATTAAAAATGTATCAATAATTCGCAAATCTAATTGATTTAGAAATGTAGTAGCACCCAAAAGTTTCATAAACATGGTTGTAGAATTTTTTATAACATCAACTAACTGCTCTGTGCAGTATTGAAATTGGATTTGGTGGTTTATATCTTTTTCTGATTGGCACTTATTTATAATTAAATTTATCATGTCAACAAATGTTTCTAATACATTAAAATGATGACAGTTTAAAAAATGTATTATATAATTAAGTTTAACAATATAGTTACTCTCATGTGTACTTCGAATACTTGCCAAATGGCCAAACCATTAATAAGGAGTATTACATCGGTGTTATGAAGCGTTTGAGGGATGCAGTGCGTCGTAAACGGCCGGATTTGTGGGCGGCCAAAAATTGGATTTTACACCACGACAACGCGCCAGTTCACAAAGCCAAACTAGTGCAAGACTATTTAATGAAACACGACGTTGTACAACTTCAACAAGCACCGTATTCACCCGACTTAGCACCGTGTGACCTTTTTTTGTTCTCCCGACTTAAATTGCCGCTTCGTGGGCGTCATTTTGAGTCGCTGGATACCATTAAAGAGAATGCGACGAAGGAACTTAAGGCTATTTCGGCTCAGGCCTTCCAGCGCTGTATGGATGACTGGGTTAAGCGCTGGCATCTTTGTATCGCTTCAAATGGAAGCTATTTTGAAGGAGATAAAATAAATTTGGAAGAAAATTAACTTAATTTTGTTTTATTGACTCATTCCCGGTACTTATTGATCATAGTGTATGTTACAAACAGTTGTAAACACGTTCAGACGGGGTTCAAACAGACATGAACAGGGATTTGAACGCGTTCAGTCAGGTTTAAACATGTTCAGACTTCTTGAATCGAGATCATACGATTCCAAGAAAACATGGTACGCTGTTCGGTAAACCGACACAGTGTCATCACTGTAATATTGTCTAACATCTAAATAATCATATATTATATTATAATTTATGAATTAAGATATAATACTACTTTTTTACCCTAATAGATATATAGTAATCAGTGTAGTATTAGTACTACTATTTCTTAGAAATGGTGGCTATACATTTGATGTTAATTATACACAGACGGCGTCGCAAATATTCTAATAAAATACAAATGCTTATGAGTGTTATAGTATAGTAATACCTTTGATAATGGAAATATGATCACCTATAATAATATAATATATATATATATTACGAATGTGAACTGGACTGAATACAAGCGCCGTCATTATACAATTAATTCTATAATTATAATTAAATCATAATAAAATTTAAAATAAAAAAATATATTAAACACAAACCTTATCATGAATTCGAGTTTGATTTTGTCCTGCGTCAAGTATGAGATTATTATAATTTTATTTTCATAAACAACATTTTTACAAATGACACAGCATCCCCATTTTTTCAATTTGTTCAAATGAATGCATTACACCGTTGTTAGTATACTCTTCATCATTGTCGTTATCTCATTGATACTTTGATCGATTTAAATTGGTATTATTTCTAAAATAACATACATAGTTTAACGCTTAATAATTTTAAAATAGGAATAAATATTTACCCGTTCACTGCACAATTATTCATTGTGTTTAAAATATTCTGATTTGTTTGATTATTAAAATCCAATACAAATTTCTCCCATATACGCTTCACTATGCATTTGTAATCGAATGTGATTATTTCATTATACAATACCATAGACGTCTTTGATAATAACGACGTATTAATGGTTTTTACAATTGAATAGACTAAATTTTCAGGTAACAAATAAAACTTATTTATCACCATATTCTTTGCTTTTTTATTGATTTCTTTACTCTGCATTGATAGCAAGTTACAAGTTTCGTATTTTTCTTTTATCACTTCTAGAAGACATAGTTTCATTTCGTTACTTTCAAAATAGGTTTTCGTTAGTTAATGATACACGATCCATTTTCTGTTCTTCGACACCTTTATTCGATATGGATAAATAACTTTTCGAGAAACATTTTGATTTGACAATATTAAACATCGTACTCAGATATATTTTTGATTTACTAGAATCGTCCATAAACGAAATAAGTTCACTAATGATGTTTATAAAGTTTATAAATTTATCATCCGATATCCAAAAGTACATACTTGGTGTTATGATTATTATAATTGGAACGTATCGATCAATTACCCATGTGCAACCGATATGCAAAAATTTTTGTTCTATGAAACTGAAATTGAAGACCGATGTAGCCAGTACAGCAGACTCAGGTTGAGATTGATTCCGAATAGTCAAAGTAGGGTAAAATAGAGAGTTCTGGTCCCCCCCCGCTTCACCCACCCACCTCACCACCGTGGAAATGGGAAGAGGGGTGGAGGGGGAGTAAAATCCAACGTAAACTATCATAATGCAACGGGAGGGGGAACGACGAAACCCAACCTAAACTAACCTAAGAAGAACCTCCTCCACCAAGTCTTACTCACTTTAAAGTGAGTTCAAGGTTGTACTCACCAGTATCCATGTAAACCAGGCTAATTGCGTCGCCATAATGAGGTTTTAATACGTCGTAGAAGTACTTGTACATTAGCGACTTGCTAATGTCAAGCACTGCTAAACCGACGTATATTGGTTTGAGAAACTTGACAATCTTTGTGTCCATTATGACGGCGCACAACCTTTCGCCGTATTTAATACAGTCGTTGAAGGTTGGTTGGTTTACGAGCTTGCTTAGACGTTCGGGACTGGAGATTAGTTCAATGCGGATGCGTTTCCGCATGTTCTCCATGGTTTTCCCTATAAAATATAAATATTTATCAAATAACTCACAACTACTTTACCATTGAGCGTGCACTTACCAAAGACGGCATTATTCATTAATTTGAAAAACGATATTTCAAAAGCATTTGCCGCCTGTTTCCGCATTTCAGTGTTCAACTCAATGTACGGTTTCAACCAAGCACTTTGTTGAAACTCTAAAACGCGGTGCACCTGTGTGACAAACATATTAATATCATAGCTAATAGCTCTAGGTACGATGTATATACTTTATCGACTTGCAGTCCGTGTGCGATCGCCTGTTTCAAGTTGACATAGTGTACGACGTACCGTTGTTTGGGTTTCAAAGTGGCCATGAGTTTGGTCTCTTTGGAACCCGGTGGTACATCGTTGCCAGGCAAGAACGGCAAGTCGTTGTGCTCGTCATGCAGCCCTTCTGGATACGATACATCTACTTCATATATACGCCCCGTATTACCAGTGTCCGAAAGCAATTGGAGGTCGGCCAGAGGATCTGATCCTTCATACCACCGGAAGCCACCGTACGGCATGGGCTGACTCATAGCCCACCCGTAAAGGTTATTGCCTATATACATTAAACGTTTTTAATTCACAGCTCAATTATTGTACTTTTATATATAATACTTACAATCTTGATACACGATCCATGAGTTTGGTTTTGTCGGATCGTAGCCAGGTGTCTTTGGATTGTTGGCCTTGGCATAGTGCTTGACGGCCTGCACCAGCCCACCACGAATGCCCTGCTCCACCATCAGTAGCATGTCGTAGTCGTTCAAGAGCTCCAGCTTCACCCTGGTGTACTTCAACATACAATCGAAGCTAAAACCCGGTGCGGTATAATAGTGCGCCGGGTCCAAATTGTATGTTGTAGTACAGATGTCGCGAAAGTTCTCAAACACGTCGGCCAACAACAGCACGTCAATCTTTAGGTATAGGTCACTGTACTCACCGAGGGTTGAGCAACCGAAACGATTCCACACCTCTGTGGCGTGTCTATAGTCGTCGTCATCGATATTCGACTCATTCAACTGACTATAGAAAGCGTCGCGGGGTGGTAGTACCGTTTCGTCCAATTTAGCCCAACTATCAGTGTACTCGTAAGGGTATACGCCCTTACGCGTTACCAACGGCATGTCTTCCGGACGGAACACCTTGGCCGTCTCTCGGAATTTAACGAAATCGGGTGTCATTAGGTTACCGGCCAAGGTGGACAGGGAGGAGGCCATGAACCGGAAGGTGTCGACAAACCGTATGGAGAAGTTATTGGTCACGTGTTTCGTGACCGAAATATACTTCTCCTCGGAATTCGGTATAACCGAAATCCTTTGGTCGTCGTACCTCAATTCAGTGACGATGAAATGCGCGTCGTAACCCAAAAGATTGTGCAAGAAGCACGGCACAAAATTGACCGTCTTTACTTTCAGGTTACATGCATTGCACAACGTCTGTCTGAATCGGCCCGATAGATGGCAGTGGTCTGCGACTTTGGGGTTGGAATCCTTGAATGCCATGCGGCACAAGTCGCATACCACTTTCTCCCCGTGCCTGCGCACATCATCGATAGACATTCGGATGGGAACGTTGGTTTTGCGCAACAATTTAGAAATGTTGCGCGTCACTTCAGTTACAGCCATCACAAATGCCTTGGCGACCTCTTCGCGATCCTCGGACCCACGGTATATCACCGGTGATTGCGGTATACCGTAGCGTTCGAGGAGCTCGGAGGGCACATCGTCCGATGTTTTCACCATGAACCCATAGCTCATGGGATGGTGGGTGTGCACAGTCCTGGTGTATGCACCCATACGATCGTCTGTTTGCTCCAGCAAGGCCTCAAAATCGGCGTAGATGACAAACGGTAACCGTTGAGTCTTTACCCACGCGTCAAATTCGACCTTACTGCCCTCCGCCGGCATAACGGGTAAAATAAGCTTGTTCTTGCCGCATATCAACTTGTGTTGCTCCAACGCTTGATGACCCCGAAGAATATGCTTTTTAGACTGATCATCAAAGCTAGTGAAGCAACGTCTGCAAGTGTATATGCGACATTTGTGTTTAGTTTTTTGACTGCGCACAAGCCTCGAAAAATTTGAAATGTACGCGTAATGATACTTGTCAGAGTCACCGATGTACAACAGGTCAAAATGATTTTGTTGTTCTTGGTCGGCGACTCTTAGAGGATACACCGACCACTTCATCTTAACGTCGTCTCGTTCCAAGCCGTACACGTTGACAGACACGTTAGGGTTTCGTCGCTCAAATATTTTAATTTGGGACACAGGTGTGGGGAACGTCAACCCCGTGAAATCATACCTGTGTTCCTCGTTAAAATATTTTTGATTAACACGCGTATTATTATTAACCCCAACGTGTCGGGCCAAAATGGCCCACTTGAAACAGGACTGATCGATGTTTTGCGGATTGATGATTGCCTTTCTATGTAAAATTTCAGGTGGGATCGGAATATATGATGAGCCGGTGAGGGGCGTATACTTGTACACACTGAGCATGAGACCGTCGATATGCGCTAGCGTGAATCCGCTACCCCTACCCGAGTACACATCTTCCTCAGCGAGCATAATCTCGAAATCGTCATTGACCGCACCTACAATATCCGTGTCGGACAACAACGCCCTAGCCCGTGTCTTGAAGGCACGGTCCTCGGGCGGTGCTTCTGATCGCGGTATATGGTAAGAGGCCTCCAATTTGAGATTATATTTAATAGGCTGAACAGCTGTGATTTCACCGAGTTTGGCAACCAGCTCGGGTTTAACGGCGCGCAGAAAATCTCGATAGCTCGCGAAATTTTCCACGTTTTTCCGATAAAACCAAACGGCTCCTCGCTTCAATGCGGAATCAATCTCGATGAAATTTTTCGCGTCCGGCAATTGTATACGCAACCTTTTGGATTTTACCCTACTGTTGTTAGCCCTACGTTTAACCGAATGGTGGTTTGGAACAGTCGTGGAAGAGGTGGCTGTGAAAAAATGTGTAAAAACAATTTGTACGTCGAAAATATCGAAATATACAAACAAAAAAACTTACCTTGTGCAGCAACAGTAAAATGTACATCAGCCATTGTTATTCAATTTTAAATTAAAAAAAAAATAAATAAATAAATACTAGTACTTGTATACGTTTAACTGAATATTTTTAAGCAATATGTTAACGAGCCGTTAATAACGCTTAGTCAAAGAGTGAATATAATCATTATTGATGTCTTTATAAATACGGAATGTTACTGTATTATCCGCTGCATCAGTGGTGGTGGTGCGCGGTCATTAATCGCACAAGTACATCGTATATCGCGAGCATAATGACCATAGTATTTCAAGTGGTCTGAGAAAAAATATTCAGGTTTCTACATGTTATACAGCAATTGTTACATTTTTATAAACGTCACCCAAGACAATTAATTGATAAATTTGTAAATTTGTCATTTGTAATGGCGCGAAAACATTCAGTCTTAAAGTGAAATGTTTACACATATATGTCATTAGGATTTAAAACAGATGCCTTTGTAAAAATTATGACCGTCTGCCGTCTCTAATGCGTTGACGGATGAAGAATGCAATCCTTCCAGTCGAAGCTATTATTTTATTAAAAATAATTTATTACAGTTGTTAAATACGGTAATAATTTATAACAATGGGAGGGATACCAGTAATAATTCAGACAAAATATATATGTACGACATTAATCGATAAGTATAATAGAGATTATAATAATATTATAAACATTATAATATATATGTTCCAGTGATTACGTCGTCGTCGTCGGCGGCGGTAGTGTTTATTTAAGAATGTGTTTTGCTATAAGAAAACTTGAAAAGTCGTCATTAGTATATATTGTCTACAAAAAAAATATTGATTTATTATTCACTATACGAATAACGGTCAAGCTTATTAACTCGTATAATAACAATTAATCTAATTGACGGCGACATCGCCGACGCCGTCGCCGCCGCGTTGGGCCATCTGGTGTATTAATCTCAAGTGCTATAGTGTAATCATCAATACAGCCATCTGGCACACAATGTTTCGAACTAATTTATTTTTTCACAAATTAGGTAAAATTAACATTTAACGTATGGACTTTATCTAAATGTGTGCATGTGGCATATCAAAATAGCGGATTCGACGTTTAAAATTCGTACTTTTCACCGTAACCGTATAGCTTACCTGGAAAATGCATTTTTTTTTTTTCGTCAAAAAACCGATATTATGTATATATGGGCGAGCATAATTTAGGCGCGTGACAAGTTGTGTTAGTTTACGTCGTGTTTCATTCCCCCCTCCCATCTATAGGTTTGTTTACCTTAAGTTTCATTACCCCTCTCTCATAAGACTTGGTGGAGGAGGTTCTTCTTAGGTTAGTTTACGTTGGGTTTCGTCGTTCCCCCTCCCGTTGCATTATGATAGTTTACGTTGGATTTTACTCCCCCTCCACCCCTCTTCCCATTTCCACGGAGGTGAGGTGGGTGGGTGAAGCGGGGGGGACCAGAACTCTCTATTTTACCCTACTAGTCAATCTTATATGNGGTTGAGATTGATTCCGAATAGTCAATCTTATATCTTTTCCTCACGTAGTCATTTTCATCATGTTCATCTTGAATAGCATACTGTTATACTTCACTGATTACGCACAAATAAGAAAACAGTTATAATATGATTGATTTTTCACAAACGAATGTGTTATAAACCAACTTTGAATAACAGGAGAGGGGGGAATACACACATCTATGAAGTGAGAGATGCTGATTTCAAGGTAAATTATCATAAGTGAAATATCAAAGGAATTATGGTTTTTACACTAGAATGAAAATGTATACATAACAACTATTGATGGAGAGAGAAAATAATATTTCAGAGTACACATAAATAAATTGATTAGGGTGATATCAAGTGAAATACTGATTGATACGCTAATTTAAATGTTGATGGAGGTGCTATATTAAATTAATTGTTATCAAATTGATTCACTGATAACCAACACACACCTTTCGATTTCTTATTTTGATAAGAACGGGAGGCTTATAATGAAATTAGTGAGACGCTTTTTAAGTGGTAAGGGCGGCGCAAAATGAGTCGCATATGAGCATTATAATATCTTTGATGATGGAAATATGATTACCTAAGCGTCTGGTAGTCGATGATAGAATTCTTAGAAATTATAGCTGTACATTTGATGGTATAGTAAAGAATAAAATGCGTAGGTGTGAAACACCACCAGTGGTGACATATTTTCTCATAAAATACATACGATAATCATTGTTACTGAACGGTGGTACCTTTGATGTTGGAACTATGCTTACCTAAGCGTCTGGTAACCGATTATAGCAATGTTCTTATAAAAATATTTATCATAATTTCTATTTAACGTCTAATTTTAGAAGCATATTTAGCTACACCTATTGTCTACCAGTCCGGTCGGATGGTGGGCGGGGTGAGGCGGCGGCGTTCGTTTAACAATATATGTGATATAGCAATGTTTTATGGATCAGTAGAGTAATGTTTAAAATATTGTATAAAATACATA
Source organism: Daktulosphaira vitifoliae (assembly GCF_025091365.1). Lineage (NCBI taxonomy): Eukaryota > Metazoa > Arthropoda > Insecta > Hemiptera > Phylloxeridae > Daktulosphaira > Daktulosphaira vitifoliae. The sequence continues at coordinate 14,183,177 of NW_026099573.1, forward strand.
CGACAATCATTGTTACTGTACGGTGGTACCTTTGATGTTGGAAATATGCTTACCTAAGCGTCTGGTAGTCGGAGATAAAATTCTTAGAAAACGTTGGGTTTCATCCTCTCCCTACCCCTCCATTAAGTTAGTTTACGTTGGGTTTCCTCGTTCCCCCACCATTGCATTAGGTTAATTTACGTAGGATTTAATCCCTCCCGTACACTTCCTCCACCTCCACTGATAGGAGGGTGAGTGGGTGAGGCGGGGGGCAGCTCTCTCCATTTTACCCTACTGACATACTATATATCATAGCTAAAATAATATAATACTAATGCTTAAAAATGTCATTTAATATTGTATGTTTTATATTTACTAAAAACTTGTCAACTCAGTTGACTGCTAAAGAATAAAAAATAAGTAATGTAAAGCAGATCGATTTTTATGAACGAGTTTTAGATTATAAGTGATTTACATTATTTTGATGTTATATTTGTTATTAAACAGCGATTACCTATTTTTTTCAGAATATTGAATTACTCTTTTACATTGTACAACAATCACACTGACAGTTTTCTATCTATTTATTTTTTTAGAAAACCTTATTTATAGTATTATTTATTTATCTTATAAAGAAAAATGCTTTTACACGACCAAAATGATGTATTTATTGTCCTTAATGTCACCCCCGGAAATGTTACTTTTCTTGAATGCAGTCCTGATTAAGTTTTAATTCATCAAAAAAATTGAAAATGTGATTTTAAAATATTTTCAATAATTAAAATAAAATTCTATTATTTAATACAACGAGGAAAAAACGTTTTTATGGCAAAATTACTTAGCGTACTCCGATTTTCAAAGTTTTTTTATCTACAAAAGTACTTGATTACGTGTGTTTTACGACTTAAGATTTAAAATTTTCACTATTCCCCAAAAAATTAATTCAATCCGTTCATTTTTTACCTTCTTTTTTTAAGACCACTCGCATTTTTTCATATTATATTTTTTCCATTAATTTTATTACTTTTTCCATTATTTTTACGATTGATTGGGTTAAATTATTAAATATCTTCTTTGTAACTTTTTTTTCGAATATTGTTTAAGTTATACATTACATGTTTGGATTATTAAGTATACATTCATTCATTTTATATGTTTATTACATTGTTTAAACTTATGTTTAATAACTAACTTACTGTTTCAATGTATATCATTCGCTTTGAAATTTTTTATGTCCAGAAAGAGTTTATATTTGAATACGCGATTTTGCATATGTGCATATGTCTCATATATTTTGTATATTTTATCAATGAATGTTTGATAGCTAAATATAAATTTTAGCACAGTTATAAGTATATAACATTGTACATTCATTATTAGTAAAGTACATGTATAAGTCTATGAGTTTATAGAAAAAATAAGGACTAATCTATGAAATCTATCTTATACAACATGAAATCACAGTAACCAACATTTTCTTCAAATTTGACATTTTTTACATAGTTCTATGAATAATATTCTACTAAATTTTTCATAATATTTACGCAATTATTGCAATTAGAATATTATTAATTATTGTGTATACTACGGGAATACTTAAAGGGGAAACGAGCTATTTCCCCCCTTGACCCATTAAAATTTTTTATGACTGATATCTAAGAAATATGGTCTAAATATAATTAAGGACTTTTTTTTTTTTATCACTTTAATTTTTAACAAAAGTTGTCTATAATATATTTACCAAAATAAAATGTATTAAATACCCTCCTAAAATAATATCAGAATATGCCTCTGGTGAATACTTCACTAAGCAATCGTCAACTTTATACCCAACACATTATACTATTTTCTCTTTGTTCAAAAGTTACGTATGTACCCCAGTCAAGCTCCACGTAGCTTATAATCACTCATTAATAATTAAATTGCTGATATAAATATTTTAAGAATATTCATTCTCAAATTATTTAACTTAAAATAATTGAATAATTTTGTATATTTGACTGAATATTAAAATAGAATAAGTTAACTTGCAAATATCTAGAACTATTTCAAAAACACTTAAACAAATATTTTAATTTTAAAAACAACTTTGCAAATAGTAGATAAAATAAACTAAACTTTAGTCAATATACATCTTTAAATGTATAAAATATGTATATATTCTAACTAATATGAATCTAACAAATAAGTTATACTAAATTTTGTTTTCTATATTTTCAATTGACTATAAAATGTTCATAAAAATATACTATTTCACTTTTTTCATATTTTGGATAAATCAAATCGATACAACTAGCAAAAGACAATCGGATGTAAACGATTATACTGCATATTTATTTGAAGTAATCAATTATGTTCGATTTCCAGGTGAAAATTCTTCAATGCAACACTTAACAGACGGTTTAACGGTAAATTCAGATACCATTCCAAACTTTATTGGAAACTTAAGTCTACATCTAAATTTCAATAATTTGCCTAGAATATATGATGCTATTAATGAATTACTTATCTGTAGATATACAATTGTTATAGAAATTTTCATTAAAAATATTGGTTTAATACTGCAATATTGTGATAACTATCATTTAAAAAACCAATTTTATGATTTTACTGAATGTTTAATTACACTTAATGATGCATTAGAAAGTTCAAAGACTCTATTTGAAAATATTAATAATGTCATACAATTCTTTAGTAATTTACATATGAATTACGTATTTAATGAGTATGAAAAAAAAACAAATATTATTAATGAAATTTCTTTTATTAATGATGGCATTCAATCGAATAGAAAATTGGACATACTTGAGTATATCGATAACAACGGTAATCCTAAAGTTGAGATGGTTATTGGGGATATTGAAAATGTCAAAAATTTTCATAACATTATATCTACGATGATTTCATTTACTTCTATTACAAACAATAAGTACTATAGTTTTCAAGATGAATTAAAAAATGATGATGCAATGGAGCACGATAACTATTCAATTTCCTGTTTATATTATGTCCAAGTATGTAATAATCTCAAAGTATTTTATGATGAAGCATTTAAGCTCGAGTACATCAATTTTGGTTTTCATAACTTACTACATCCGACAACACCAGAGTAAAGTATATTATTATTTTTAAATAATATTTCATTAATAAATTTATTATTTTTGTAGAATGTTATTTTGTAAATTCATCCATGTTATTCAAACTATACTTCTTTAATCACTCTATGTTTAAAGAAGAAACATGTACATTACTCTTATTTTACAACGTATATATATATCGTGAAATTACTAATAATAAAAATAAAAGCACCGACTCCTTCTAATGATTACTTAAAAATATTAATAGCTTTCGAAAAACTATTTCAACATTTGTTATCCATGAGTCATTTTCTTAATTAAATTATGTTCTATTTCATAATCTAGTTAAATATGTATATTACCACTTCATAAAAAAAAATTGAAACCCATTAAATTATGAAGTCATTTTTTTTTCCTCCTCGCCTTAATCCCAACTACTTGGGGTCGGCCACCCTTGTGCTAAACTTCCACTTGACACGATCTCCCACATCCTCAACGCTCACATCAGCTGTCCTCATATCGCATTCAATAACATGACCAAATCATCTAAGTCTATTTTTCCTCATCTTATCCACGATTTTCTCTAGTCACTCCACTCATCTATCTAAGCATTCTCATCTCTGCTCTACTTTCTTATCAACCGCCCAACACTCTGAACCTTACATCATAGCTGGTCTCACTATATTCTTGTAGAATTTACCTTTCAGCCTCATTGGAATTCTTTTATCGCATAAGACTCCACACGCTTCTCTCTACTTCAACCACATGCACTAAATTCTGTGTCTTACATCCTCGTCAATATCACCGCTCTTTTGCACAACTGATCCTAAATACTTAAAACTTTCCACTTATCACTGGTCTTTCTCTACTTTTGCTCTTCTGCCATACTTTGAATTGCTTTTTCTCACTTTTTATGATTTTTTGAACGTCCACATCCCACCACTAGGTTTCCTTGTTGCCTGGCATTCTACTCCTACTCTCACCAACAATCTCCTTTGTAATATTCCTAACATAACTAGCAAATCTATTCCACACATCATTTATGTCTCCTTCGACATTTCATACTGTCCTCTCCTTTACCGTCTTGACAAACTCTTTTTCATTTCCCCTCTCAATTTCCACCAACGAATTTTCGATTTTTCTCCCGTGTTCTTTCTGTTTTTTTATATTCTTTTCCCGGTACACCAAAAATCCATTATCATCAGTCTATGCTGTGTAGTTACACTCTCGCCTGATATAACTTAAAAATCCTTTACTCGCTTTACGCTCCCTCTCTTCCACATAAAACACCAATCTGTGATCTATTCCTCCCACTCTTATAAGTTATATAATGTTCTTCTCTCGTTCTAAAATAAGTATTAACCACAGCAAGATTATACGATACCCGTTAAATTATGAGATATGGTTCTAAAAAATAATTATTAGCTAATAAATCAAAGTAAGGTCAAATACAATGTAGGTTCTACATCTTTAATAAGCGAACAATTCTACAACTCTTTAATTTATTTTACTGTATAACTGACTAGCATTTTCTCCAAAGTGTTCTATATAACTTGACATCTTGAGAACATGCACTTTCTAGATTCGCTGTAATTTACATTTTTAATGAACCAAAACTATTAATTATTTGGGAATGATCTATTATACGGAGTCATGTTCAACTAAAGATATATACTAACACTAAAAAGCCGTCTGCCATATTCACCTTACAACTAGTTGAAGCCGACACCATATGGAGTTTATGCACCATCGCTAAATGTTCATTACGAATATTAGGCTTTATCATCTCGTATTAATTACTTTTAAACATAATTGATTTTACAACTTTGTACAACGCTAGTAGGCATTTAAAAATACAAAATTTGTGTTAATACTTTTACACAAACAACTTTATAAATTATAATTTTCAATAGTAACCGCTATTTTTTATATCAATAAAAGTTCGTTTGGTAACGTTTATTTACCAATTTTGCTATATTATATATGGCATCAACTTCACAGATAACTCAAACATGACTACAACATGGTCGAATTTTAGAACTTCATGGCACGCTATTATTGCTACTTTTATATATATAGACATATTGGTACAATTGACAAACTACCTTTTAAAAATATCCATAGATTTTATTACAATTAATCATTAACTCTTTATTTTGTATTTTTGTATTCATAGACTTGTATCATCATTATATGATGACTCATCTGAAGATCTCGCAGTCAGTGTTATAAATACAATATTTAACGTGGATAATAGGCAATCATTAACTAATACGAAAATTTTGGTGAACAATCAAATTAAAGATTTAAATGATGTACAGTATGATGAAGAAAATCTAATGAATTTCTTTAAAAGAAAGCAAGAAGTTGCACACATATTTAAGTGTAGGTATAGTGAATTATTAAGACACGTTACTGGCTTTTTAACTGCTTTACAACATGTATGCATGTCAGAACATAATCATAAACGTTATGAGAACTTCATTACTTGTGTAAATTCCTTAAAAAGTACATTACCATCAGTTACAACTATGATCAATCGTTTATTAGCAATTTTGGCCTTGTTAAAAAAAGCGTCCATTGGGGATTATATAGCGAAATCACAATCATGTTTTAAAAGTGTAGTGAAAATTGCATCAGGATATAAGAATATTTTAAAAAACCTAAATATTTTTTTAAATGATGAAACTAATGCAACAAATGCAAAAACATTTTTTGAAGAGTTCAGTGAAAATAAATTTTTTGTGACCCAGATATTTTCAGATACTAAATTCAATCAATTTCTTAAATATTGTGTTCTTGAAAAACCATTGTTAAATAAATATAACTTAATAAAGTCATATCAAAATATCGATAATAATTTAATATTTCTTAGTTTAAGTTCAGATATAATACAAATTTGTGAAGATTTTGTTAAAACTGACTACGATTTATATTTTAGTGAATTATTAAACTAATATATTATTTTTTATAAGTAAAATAAATACCATTTTACATTTTTTAAATTTCCTCGGTGTTATGATTTAATAAAGCCCTATATATGTATTTTAATATCATTGAAATCTTTTAAATTGTTAAATTTACTTAACAAATGTTAAAAATTATGTGAGACTTGACTTTATTTCATTCATTAATAAAATAAAAAAATATAGTAAAAATTTATTACTAAAGAATAATATTATTTAAAATTAAAATTCTATTAAAAATATTGATTTATGACTAGAATATATAACTCAAAAAGTCACAAAAATTATGTGTTAAACGAACTGAGAGAGCAGAGTGTGAAGGTAACATATAGCGTGTAGTTGAAGAAATTAAAGTAAACGCTAATGTATACATAGATAGTCATAAACTGGAGCAAGTAGAGGAAATGGTATACCTAGGGATCAAAATTACATCTGTTGGTAAGAGCGTCCGCGAGATAAAACAACGCATAACATTAGTAAAAGCTACCTTTAGTAAAAAAACATAAGTTGCTCACTTCAATAAAGTTACATCTCAATATCAAGAAGAGACTTATAAAAACATATGTATGGAATGTTGCAACATATGGATGTGAAACTTGGATAATAAATGATACCAAAAAGAAAAAATTAGAAAATTTCTAGATGTGGTGTTGGAGGCATATAGATAAGTTGGATCGAGCGAAAAACAAATGAAGAAGTGTTTAGAGCTGTGGGAGAAAATCACAAAATTATAGATGCGATTAGAGCAATACGCTGGAAAATGGTTGGAGGTGCCCTGAGACACTGAGAAGAGTTGTGTCATAACTTAAAAATTAATAAAAGAAAAAGATTGAAAGAGTTTATATTGTTGAGTGAATTAAAGTGAGGATTAGAGTTAGAGTTACTTTTGATTCGGGGTGTGATTAAAGGGTTATAAAATGACAATATAAATATTCTTATAAATTTAAAAATCTTACCTGATAATTATTCTTCAATTGTTATATTAACTTCAGTGATAATATTAATAAAA
>NW_026099573.1:14194873-14211826 GCF_025091365.1 Daktulosphaira vitifoliae
AAAAAAAAAAAAAAAAAAAAAAAAAAAAAAAAAAAAAAAAAAACACATCATAGTAAAATTAATACCTTCTCAGCTTCGCATCGAAGCTAAAAATGATTCAAAACTTTTATAGTGTAAATTTTAAAATCTTCACTTTTTTTGTCATGAGGTAATAATGAAACTTGGGTAATGAGTCCAAGTACATATAACAAAAACACTAATGATCTCTTGCACATTTTAAAAATAAAAAAAATTGATTGCATTAATGATACTAAAACACTTGTTTAATTCTTCAATTTTATGTATTTTCAGAACTTCTATTTTTAACTACATTTTTTATTAAAATATTGGGTTATGTAGCATATACCAATTTCTATTTATTAGCGTTAAAAATGCTGTATTATGTGTTTAACTTGAATTTGCATGCTTTATTTATTTTACTACATTTTTAGTATTAAATTAGTAAAACCTTAAATGATTAATTATTAAAAGACAGAGTTTAACAAATTTGAAGAGTTAATATAAAATAGGTTGATAAAATGGAATTTCAATTAATAAAAACCCAGCACAGGGGGGTCGCGGCACAGTGGTGACGTGGCATAGTTGGATCAAGTATAATGATATCTGACAGTGATTAAAATCACTATAAAAAAAAAACGCTTCGATGCAAATCTTTAGATAGTGTTTAATTTTAAAAAATTGGTGGATTATTCCAAAAGCTTCATAAACTGCTAGTTCCTTATTAATATCCTGATTAAGATAAAGTATATCGAATGAAAAAGAGATTATTAAAAAATAATATTTCTCATAAAAAAATTGTATTGATCCATACACTTTTCAATATGTCATAGCATTATATAGTTAAAAATGTAAAAAATAAAATCGAGAATTGTCACACGATAATAGCATTCGGTAGCCATTTTCACCATGAATATAAACTAAAGTCCGAATTTTTTTTTTTTGCATAATAAATTAAATTACATTAGCTTTAATTTAAGATATATATAAAAGTGTCAGTCTTTCCGAAACATTTTCAAAATTTAAGTTGAAAAAGTCAATTTTTTGTGAAAAATTTGTCATTTTGAATCCCCCCCTGTGGGCAGGTAAAAAGTCAGATTTATAAAAAAAATATACCAAATGATAGGTAATGACATCATGCATCTACAAAAAAAAGAATTATAAAAAAGTTGCAATTTTAAATCCCTCCCCATGAGCAGGTTAAGTGTTTAAATTTTCAAAAAAATTATATCAAATGAAAGGAAAATATCTAAGGTTTTAGTTAAAAAAAAAATGTTGTTGATTTGTTGATTTTTGAAAAAGTTATGGAAGTTTTAAGAAAAAAAAGTGAAAAAATTTAGAAAATTAGCAATATTTAAATTTGTAATTTTTTTGGATATTTCCCCCATTTGCGGGGAACGAGGGAATTTTTTTTAATTTTTAAGGGTAATGTCTTCAACTAGATACGATTTGTGATCTTTTGACGTATTTTTGAAAGAAATCGGTCCAGTGAGTGCTGAGAAAAAGTGGCAACAGACATAAAAAAAAAATACAAAAATAAAAAAAAAACACATAGTAAAATTAATACTATAAAAATAATTTTAAAAAAAATAGAATAAACACATCTTATATTTTATATTATTCTTTTCGAAGCTAAAAGTATAATATATGAATAAATATTTATTATACCAATTAAATAATATTTTTAATAATAATACTATATTATAGTGTTAAATTAATATTTAATTTTTACGAAGAAATAATATAAAATGATAAAGTAGTTTATTTCGTAACTTTTATGACAAATATTTATAAAAATTAAAAGTCATAATGCAATATTCTGTAAACAATTTTAGCTTCGATGCGAAGCTGAGAAGGTATTAATTTTACCATGATGTGTTTTTTATTTTTTTGTGTCTGTTGTCACTTTTTCTCAGCTCTCACGGGACCGATTTCTTTCAACGATACGTCAAAAGACACAAGTACTCTGAAATGTCGAGGAAAAGAGTATATAGGTTAGAAAAGGAATAAACAAAGACTTTACTTTAAACAGTAAGCCGGACAGCGACAACCGAGTACTGAGACTGATGAATGACACAAGGCACTGGAGTCGACTGACGACGATGGTCAGGTCTATTGGGTTTTTATAATAATTACACCTATTGCCGATTTGGCAATAAATATTATTTGTTAATTCACCAGTCTCAGGCAGCGGATGTGCTGTCTGTATTTTATTAAAATAATTCTCACGATTATGAAAACGTGACACCATCACACTCAATACTTGATTACTTTTGCCCCCCTCGTATTTTGACAAAAAGAGCAACTGCCCCAACTGGTTCCGGCGCAACTGTTCATAACTTGCTTAAATAAGTTGTGTAAGTCAGATATCAGAGAATATATTCTTTGATACTTAACTGTAAACCATTTTAGAGTGCATTTAGAAAAAACAACTAAATGAAAATTTGCAATATTATTTATCATTGTAATCAAAATTCTTTAGTTAGGGTATTTAAAATAGTTTAGACAATTGTTACACCGTTTATTCTAATAAATAAAATATTCGATTTATAAAGTACGTTAGAAATTTTTATTAAACATTATTCAAGATTATCAAGTATGTTATACAAACAGGGTTATTTTATCTAACATTAACAGGCATGAAACTATTAAGACTTTAAACTTTTGATACAAAAATAATATTTTTAATATAGTTTTAATTTTACTTAATTAATTAGCCACAAGTGATCAATTTTTATTATATTTTTATATTTTAAATATTTATTAACATATAAATAAATGTTGAAATTTGATAAGAGAGTAAGATTTAGTTTTTAGTTAACTGTTTATAACCAGATAGATATTCATTCATATAGACAGAGATGTTTACATAGTGTAAAATTATTTGTTGTCATTTGTAGTCGGATGGAGAGAAACGCTGAATAGTTTTTTTAATTCTAACAGGCCGAGGAGANGTTTTTTAACTCTAACAGGTCGGGGAGATTTATTGCAGAGCGGTACGGTTGATTCTGTGTGGTCATTGTTGTCTATGTCAGTATTTTCACCTACGGGGGATAACGAACCGCTTGTTTTGTTTAATGGCCAAATTTGGTTGTCGTGTCTTGTCCACGTGGGACCTTGATCTAATGTAACTTTGTGTGTTTTGTCACTTATGTTTTCAGTGACAGTAGCTTTTTGCCAGTTTTCTCCTGTGTTTCTATAATCTATATAATAAAAATTGATCACTTGTGGCTAATTAATTAAGTAAAATTAAAACTATATTAAAAATATACTATATTTATTTTATAACTATAAAATAAATATTTTTAATATAGTTTTAATTTTACTTAATTTCTATAATCTTTTACTAGTACACAATCACCCTCTTTTACGTTTATGTTTCTATTCCCCCCATATTTTATTTGAGAAATTTGACTGCCTACTACTATTTCATTAGTGCTGGGTATTAGCAAATCAAATATTGTTCTAGTAGAATGCCCTAATATTAACTTAGCTGGCGTCTCATGTGTTGTTGTGNATTAACTTAGCTGGCGTCTCGTGTGTTGTTGTTTGCGGTGTGTTTCTATGCATCAGCAAAAATTTGTTTAACTGGTTTAAAGAGAACGAGCATTTTTTTAAGAATTGTTTAACGATTTTGACACCTGATTCAGCGCAACCATTTGACGCAGGATGAAATGGTGCTCCCATTAAANGACGCAGGATGGAATGGTGCTCCCATTAAATGTCTAATACCTAATTTTTTACAGTAGTTTTCGAATTCAATGCCACTGAAACATTTTGCACCGTCAGTTGTTATTGTACGCGGAATTCCAAAACGAGCGATCAGCTCTGAAAATTTCGTAATAACAGTTTGCGCAGTCATGGAGTTAACCGGTTGGGTATATAGGGGGCGTTCAAAACTTGAAACATTGTAATCAATGATTAAAAGTTATTAGGAAATAATGACTATTATTTCTATTTCAGTTATCTATTACGATAAAAATGCAAAAAAATCGAATTTTTCTGATAAATGTACTGTAAATAGTAGTTATAAAATTTCCTGATTGCATATTAATCTTAAAAATTTCATTTTTTTCTATTTAATAATGTCAATTTCAAACTTGCAAGTGGAACTATAAGTTATGGTAACAAATTCATTTTTTTTTTTATTGAAACTTTCACTTTAAAGGACAAAAAAAAGTAGGTTCAAAATGATTACTTTTAACATATTAAAAATCAAAATCAATAATAATATGAAAACAATTAATTTTAAAAATTATATAATATATAATTAAAAGAATTACTAATCTGGGTATAATTAAGGAAATAGAAGTTGATGTTGCTTTTGTAATTATCCATCAATTTCTTAGAATTAAACACTTGTTGTGTTACCACCACTTTATAAAATTGATATAGGTAAAGATTTGCCCATAGCATATGCATCAAGAACATTAAATGGGGCATAGTTAAACTACACTACTACTGAAAAAGAGCTTGTAGCAATTATATTTGCAGTAAAACATTTTAGACCGTATGTTTTTGGCACTAGATTCACCTAAGTTAGTGATCATAAATCTTTGATGTGGTTATTTAATGTTAAAAATCCCAGCAGTAGGTTATTAAGATAGAGAATCAAGTTAGAGGAAAATGATTTTGAAATTAAATATAAGCCAGGAAAAATGAATTGTAACGTGGATGCATTGAGTAGAGTAAAATTAATTAACCAATGTCAAATAGTAGATAGCTATAAAAAATTTAATGATGATTTTAGCAAGAAAATTATTATAAATACAAAAGTCAAAGAGATAAGTGGGAATATCCTAGAAGCATCCAATGATTTTCATATCGTTATAGAATATAAAGGACAGTTATTTAAAGAGGCGTGTGATAAGTTTGGTATAGAAGAGAATAAAATTGATAAACCAAAATTAGCGGATGTCATAACTTTGAAAACAGATAACCGATATTTGTTTTTTTTAGTTACCGCGAAAGAGAGTCCGGATGGGTTTCCTTCCTACGATAACATTTATGCGTGTTTAACAAAATTGAAAGCCGTCTGTAAAACAAATAATATAGATAAACTGGCTATGTCGAAGATAAGTTACGGAAATGTCAAAATGTTAAATTGGGAGAAAATAAGGGCAATGATAAGACACGTGTTCAGGATGACGAATGTCATCATACTAATATATAAAAATGATGCTAAAATATTTTATGAATAGAATTTATATTAAAGAGCTATGTTAGTATATATGTATATAAATATGTTTTAGTTAAAAATAATATAAACAGAAACACTGAAAGTTTTGCAATTAACTATTTACTGTCGTATTCTTTTTATTTTAAAATATTCGCAATAATAATTATAGGAATAATAATATATGGAATATATAGGAGGAAAAATACAAGAAATATTATAATACCATCCTCTATTCCTATGTCCTCACTATAAGTAATGGGAACATACTTTTAATATTATTATTGTGTTATTATTATGTTGTATGGACTTGTAACACTAATTAGTGGGTAGAATTATTAGTACTATTATATTATATTTGATTTATGTTATACTATATTATATTATTGTATTATTATTAATTATTTATGTATGTAAAACTTCGGGCTTCATGGAGCATGAGCCCTAGTTTTAGGGGGGGGGGGTGTTGTGTTACCACCACTTTATAAAATAATTTATCTTGTGAATATAAATATATGTATGATTAATAGGGACATCCGCCTACGGAAGTCCCCTTGATTTTGGCTATATCAATGTTTTCTAGCGTTAGTCAGTCTAGTGTCTACCGTTACAGAATAAACACTATAATTGTAAAGCATATTTTTATACTTGCAGTGTTATTATGAAAGTTTACTTTATTTATATATACATTTATATTAATTGTTATATTTCTTTTGTAACGTAATATTTATCTTATAATACATTTTAATATTTATAATCAGTTTTATTTCGAAAGTGTTAAATTTATTCCTTTATAAATAATCACTATCTCCTATATATATCTTGAAGGACTCTGTGCAGATAGCTCAATTGGGAGTCCGGACGGTAACCCGAACAACAAATATATATTAAATTCCCTCAGGCGAGCCTTACCGGTCCGCCACACACTGTCTACAGATTTGCATCGAAGCGTTTCTTATGATAGTGATTTTAATCAAAATTTATCAAAAATCCCTTTATCATATATCATTTTTCAACCATTCGATTCAAATTCAAATTCAAATTTCGAAAGAATCATTATTTTTAACTAACCTTAAATTAAGCTTGGCGTGAAAAATCTGGTAGTGCAAAAAATGTAAATTAAAAATGTTTATCTCTGAATTAAAAAATTACGCAATAGCAGATTTTATTTTAGATTAAAAAATTTGTATACCAAAATGCTCATATAAAATTTAATTTAAGTTTATACTCACTATAATGCAAGTTTGACTCATCAAAATATTAAATATGTAAGAGATATTTTGAATAAACACAGTATTAAATATGTTGATGATTGGAATAATTATGTATGTGCTGGATGTGTTTATGGTAAGCAACATCATGTTTCTCATCCCATAAATCCAAAAATGTCTGAAAATATCTTGGATTCATGTTGATTCATGTGAAATGGATATAATGTCGTTAGGAGGAGCTAAATATTTTTTAATATTTAATTTGACAAGAAAGTGAAATGTCTAAGATCCGATCATGGAACAGAAATTAAAAATGCTGATACAAAGAAATTATTAAATGAACTTGGAGTTTTTCACTCAAAGTCAAATTTCTATACTCCTCAACAAAATGGTAGAGTTGAAAGAGAAATGCGCACTATTGTCGAATCAGCCAGGTCAGTTATACACTCAAAAGAGTTAAATGAAAATTTATGGGCTGAAGCAGTAAGTTATGCAGTATTTACTTTAAATCAAACAGGAACCAGTTCTCTGAAAGGTAAAAGTCCTGCTGAACTTAGTTCAGACAATGTAATTTTTGATGAAAATACAGACAAAAATCAAGTAAATATGGATATTACATTTGATGAAGGTCAAATTGTCAATTCAGGAGCAGTACCAGATTCATTAAATTCAAATGATGAGAGCCAATGAGAAGAAAATCAAAATAAAGGGAGTTCATGTGAAGAAAAGTTATCAGAAGAAAATAATAAAATTTTGAATCATTCAAATCTACGTTGTCGTAGAACCTTGAAGAAGCCTGAAAAACTAAATGACTATGAAAGTGGATTTAGTTCAACACAAAAGTTGGATGTGGCTATGATTGGTGAGGTAAAAGATATTTCTGTGTCTGAAGCTTTAAAAGATGAAAAATGGAGAAATGCAATGACAGAAGAATTCAAGTCACTTGTCAAAATGAATACTTGGAATTTAGTCGAACTACGGGGTAACATCAAACCACTTACTTGTCGTTGGGTATTACGTCAAAAACAGGACGGTCGATACAAAGCCAGACTTGTTGTCAGGGGTTTTGAGCAGAAGAAAGGTATTGATTATACTGATACATTCAGTCCAGTAGCTCGTTATGTATTAATTAGACTAATTTTAAGTCTAGCTGCATCTAATTATATGAAATTATTGACATTTGATGTGAATATAGCTTTTTTACGTGGTGATTTAAAAGAAGATTTATTTATGTATCAACCTGAAGGTTTTCATAATAACACAAACCGTGTCTGTAAATTGAATAAAAGTTTATATGGCCTGAAACAAGCTCCCAAAAATTGGAATGAGAAAATTACAAAATTTTTGTAGACAATTGAGTTTAATGATACTGATCTATGTGTTTATTACAACAATGACAGAAGTATAATAATTGCTTTATTTGTTGATGATGGTCTAATAAGCTGGTAAAGACCTTAATAAAATTTCAAATATTTTAAAAAAATTGAATAATAGATTTGAAGTGACATTTGAAAATGGACACAAAAATAAACTATCATATTTAAGTATGCAAATTCAAGGGACTGAAGATGGTATTTTTGTGAATCAACCAAATTACATTAAGAAGATATTGGAACGATTCAATTTTGAGTCTGTTAATCCTGTATATACTCCTATGCAACCTGGAATGAAAACTGAAGAAGAATATTTTGTGAAAGATAAACTTCTTACAGAATTCATACCCTATCGTGAAGCCGTTGGAAGTCTGCTGTACTTATCTACAATATCTCGTCCAGACATAAGTTTTGCTGTAAATTATTTGAGTCGTTATTGCAACAAACCTATTATAAAGTCATTGGAAAATAGTCAAACGTGTATTTCAATATCTAAAGGGTACAAAATTATGTACGGAATTTTCTTTAATCGTGATGATAAAATTTTTGCTCATAGTGATGCTGATTATGCTGGTGAACCTGTCACACATATTTCAACCAGTGGTGTACTCATTTTAAGAGGAGGTCAAATTGTGTGGTTTACACAAAAACGAAGCTATGTAACCAAGTCAACATCTGAGGCTGAATATCGAGCTGCAATTTCGTCTATTGATGACATTTGTTGGATTCGTAGAATAGGAAATGAACTAGGTTTTGTAAATCCAGAGGAGTCTACTACATTGTTTGTCGACAACAAGTCATTGGCACATATGTTACAGAATGTTCATGAAGGAAAATCAGTTAAGGGTAAAAAGCATGTTGAAATAAAGAGAAAATTTATTCAACAACATATTGGTCAAACCATTGAAGTGAAACATGTTAAAAGTTGTGATCATTTAGCAGACATTTTGACCAAACCTTTGACTGCTAAACCTTTTGTAAATATTTGTAATAAAATAATCAAGGAGGAGTGTTGACATATGATTATTTTAAGTTACTGTAACTGTATACTTGTATCATTTGTTTGTTATCATTATTATATAATTTTTTTATTTTGTACGATTAAGTCAAAGATTAAGATGAGTCAAGACACATTATCTTAATTTTTTTTTATCTGCAATTTTTTTTGTTAATTTGTGTTTTGTATGTTATAATTATTAAATTAAATAAAACAAACTTCATTGTTGATTATAAAAAGATTATAATAATTCAACACATAATGAACTATGACACAGCGAAAGGTATGTGGAATAAATTATTGAGTGTATATGAACAAAAGTCTGATATATCAATTACATTGATTCAGCAAAAATTTTAT
Organism: Daktulosphaira vitifoliae; assembly: GCF_025091365.1. Classification (NCBI taxonomy): domain Eukaryota; kingdom Metazoa; phylum Arthropoda; class Insecta; order Hemiptera; family Phylloxeridae; genus Daktulosphaira; species Daktulosphaira vitifoliae. The sequence goes on from NW_026099573.1 coordinate 14,203,988, forward strand.
AGTTATGTATATGTTATAAAATGATAATATGGCACAACATATATCAAAATTAGAAAACTTGAGTAAACAATTAAAACAGTTAGATGAACCAATATCCGATTCAATGCTTATAACCAAAATTCTTATTACCTTGCTAGAAAATTATGAATATTTTTATAGTGCATGGGATTCTATATCATCTGAGAACAAAACATTATTAAACTTGACATCCCAACTTATGGTAGAGGAAACAAAACAAAGTAATGGCCATGAAATCCAGAAAAATAATGGTGAAAATAGTGCATTTGAGGCAAAAAAATCGTTCAAAACGCAAAAACAAAAATACTCAAAATTTGGAAATCAACAAAATAATAATAGAAAACCAGGAATTTGCAATTTTTGTAAGAAACCAGGTCATAGGAAACGTGATTGCTGGATTTTGAAGAAATAACAAGATGGAAAGAATAAAACCGAATCCAATTCTGGTAATGCACTACTAGGCGTTAATTCAATGGTAAACAAAATTAGTGATTCTGATAAGTGGTATGTGGACTCTGGTGCAAGTGATCACATGACCAGTAGAAGAGAGTGGTTTAGAACTTATGAGTCCTTCAAGATTCAATTGCCAGTACGTATTGGTGATGGTAAATATATTATGGCTATTGGTAAAGGTAATATATATGTTCAAGCAAAAATTGGCGAAAAATGGGTTGACAGTTATTTGTCAAATGTTTTACATGTACCTGAACTCAAAGTAAATTTGTTTTCATGTGGAGCGTGCCTTGATAAAGGTATAATAATGATAACAGACAAAAATGTTTGTACATTTAAAAGAGGAAATAGTACAGTTGCTGTTGGAATTCGTGAGAATAAATTGTTTTCGATGATTTTTAAAACAAGTATTTCGCAACAGATAAATCAAGTGAATGTTGCTGAAAAAATTCTTACATTACAACAATGGTNGAAAAAATTCTTACATTACAACAGTGGCATGAAAAACTAGGTCATCAGAATGTTCAATATGTTAGAAATTACCTAAGGCATATGGGTATTCAATTCACAGATATGGAAAACAAATTTTTCTTGCTTGCATTTATGGTAAACAACACAGAGAACCATTTACACTGAGCAGTACCAAAACAAAAAAACCAGGTAAGATAATCACAGTGATGTTTGNTACCAAAACAACAAAACCAGGTCAGATAATTCACAGTGATGTTTGTGGACCCATGGAAGAAAATTCTCTTGGTGGTAAAAGATACTTTGTTATATTCAAAGATGATTACTCTAAGTATACATATGTATATTTTATGAAACAAAAATCAGAAGTAAAAGAGAAGTTTGAATTATTCTTAAATACAGTGAAAAATCAGTTAAATATATCAGTTCTTACTTTACGAAGTGATTGTGGTTTGGAATATAAGTATGATGGAGTCAAAGCTATTTTAAATAAATTTGGTATCAAACATAAGAACTGTGTACCATATACACCACAGCAAAATGGTAAAGCCGAACGAACAATGCGTACAATAGTAGAAGCAGTTAGAGCTATGTTATACAGTAAAAATTTGTCAAAAAATCTTTGGGCTGAAGCGGTAAATACAGCTGTATATGTATTGAATTGTACGTTAAATTCAGGTAACAAAGAAAAAACGCCCTATGAATTATGGTATAATAAAAGTCCCAATATAAGCAATTTTTAAGTATTTGGTAATGAAGTTTATGTTTATATACCAAAAGAAAAACTTAGAAAATGGGATCAAAAACGGAGAAAAGGAATATGTGTTGGGTATTCAGAAGAAACTAAAGGATACCGCTATGCTTTGATGGAAAAGAAGTTTCATTAAGCAGAAATGTTATATTCAAAGAATCTATGGGAATAGAAATTAAAATTAGAAAAGAAGATGAAGAAATAAATTCAGAAATGGTGTTTGAAAGTGAAGAAAATAACAATGATAAGAATAATGTTGAAAGAAAACAAAATATAGATGAACTTCATCAATCAGCAGATCAGACTCATGAACAAATAAAAATGAGACTTGGAGATAGACAAAATATAGAAAAACCAGTAAAGTATAGAACAGAAACATTTTATTCAATGTGTGATAATCCAGTTGCATAAGAAGAAGCTATGACACAAGAAAATTCAGAAGATTGGAAAGAAGCAATGGATGAAGAAATGTTGTCATTAAAAAATAATTAAACCTGGAAATTAGTAAATATATCAGCAAATAAAAAAGTACTTAACAATGGCTGGGTATATCAAACAAAACTCAAGAAAAATGGAGAAGTCGATAGATTTAAAGTCAGACTAGTAATAAAAGGCTATGCACAAGTGCATGGAATTGATTTTCAAGAAACTTTTAGTCCAATTGTAAAGTATGACTCTATACGAGTATTGCTAACAATAGCGGCAGTCAGAAAATTAAAACTCAGACAATTTGATATTAAAACAGCCTTTTAATATGGTGATCTTGAAAAAGAGATTTACATGAACCAGCCAAAAGGTTATGAAGATGGAACTAAACAAGTTTGCAAACTTCAACGAAGCTTGTATGGATTGAAACAAGCACCCAAGTGTTGGAATACAAAATTTAAAAATTTATTGTTAAACTTTGATCTAAAAGAAACAAAAGCAGATCCCTGTGTATTTGTAAGTAATAAAAATGAACAATTAATGATTGTAGCTATTTTTGTAGATGATGGGATTATAGCAGCAACAAATGATGAGCAGGTGGACATGATGGTAAAGTACCTGATGAGCAACTTTGAGACAAAATCAGGTGAACTTAATCATTTTCTGGGAATTGAAATTGATCAGAGATCAGATGGGTCAATATTTATACATCAGTCATTATACTGTCAACACGTTTTGGAGAGATTCAATATGGCTGAATCCAACGCCCTATGTATTCTTGCAGATCCACAACACTCATTAGATGCAAATTTATCGGAATCATTACAAGCAGGGGAAGTTCCATACAAAGAAGCAGTAGGAAGTTTGTTATATCTAAGTCAAATCACAAAGCCTGATATAACATTTGCTGTAATTCTTGTCAGTCGCTATTTTGAAAAGCCTCTGAATATACATTGGAATGCGATGAAACGTATTTTAAAATATTTAAAAGGAACCTATAACTATGGTTTAATTTTTCATTCTAGAGTGATACTTAAGTAACATGGTTATAGTGATGCAAACTATGCTGGTGATACAACAACTAGGCGATCAACATCAGGATACATTTTCATGATGACTAATGGAATATTAGCATGGTGTTCACAAAGGCAAAAATCGGTAGCACTCTACAACACTGAGGCTGAATACATGGCACTGGGTCAAGCAGTCCAGGAATTAACTTGGTTGACGCTACTAACAAGTGATATTCTGGAAACACAGGGAGAGACACCTATTTTGTACGCGGACAATCAAAGTGTCATAAAATTGGTGAAGAATCCAGAATTCCATAAACGAACTAAACATATAGATGTTCGTTATCATTATATTCGTGAGAAGTTCAATGAAGGGATGTTTTCACTGGAGTATGTGACCAGCAAAGAGCAGTTAGTTGACATCTTGACCAAGCCAACACCACGAACGAGATTTCAAGAACTCAGAGAAATGTTAGGAATTAGATATGTAGATTTATGGAGAAACAATCTCGGGTGACACTCCAGTGTTGCCAGCCGACTGAGCCGATATGAGCAGCTTCAAACGTTCGACAAGTTCATTGGGATCGTCCCAGTATAAGTAATCTTTTTTTTCACCGACTCTCAGCTGTAGTCCCGATCCTACGCTGCTGAACATTGGCTCGATAACTTCATTGTATTTAGCGCCCCCCTTTTTCAATGTCATATTTTTGTTTAGATGAGCTCCGGTTTCCTCCAATATTGTTTTGTACTTTTCCAAATCTTCGTCGGTGAACGCAACGGGGTTTTTCGAAAACAACAAATTCACTAGTCCAATCGTCAATGGGTATTTTGTTCCATTTACACGAATAGAGTCACTGTCTACGGTTATATCGTTTGCATTACCCATGCTCAGCTTACCGTCCATATACATTCTAGGATCGTATTGTTTATCTCTCAATAGATTTTTCGTCCACTGTTCTATAAGATGTGCAAAATATAACTTTGAATAGCTATTTTCTTGCAACTGTTGGTGATGATGCTGCTGCTGCTGCACATTAACAACATTGGAAATCCTATTCAATGATTCTATTATTGGTGCTAGTTTTTTCTAAATGTGAGTCAACGACTCTGACTCACCACGACGTAATTCTGCTTATTTTCGTCTGACGTTGTCCCGGGCTTGATCCAATAGTTCCATCGAACATCGTTCCTTGTCGGCGGCGGTGTTCATATTGTAACGTACGTGTCAAACCTGTACCTGTATCGACCACTATCGCGATCAAAATCCGTACATATCACTGCGAACCCGTATTTATCGTTTTTCCAACACTGATTGCAAAACTCTTTGAAGTCGTTAAATTTCATATCACAACACACGTATTCGTCGTATGCATGACATAGGTTGATTTCGTCTTGTCGGAACAACACCACCACATTTGCATTGTCTCGTAACATTTGTTTTTGTATACGGGACAATGTTTGTGAGAGAAAAAACATCACCTCTTTTGTGTCGGCCACGCGCAAAATAATCGCACATTACGTTTTGTTTTTCCATAACCACGTCGTCGAAAATAAACACTGAATTTGGCAGAACAGTGTCCACTGGTGGAACTTCATCACCGTTCGCATATGTGAACACACATATCCCTTCAACATCTTCCAATATTCCAATCAACAGTTGATATTTCGACTGCTCCAACGATTTCGAGTAGATGTAAACGTTTTCGAATTTTAATCCGTTCAAGTCGGTCAACAGCGCGAACATTAAATTGGTTTTACCACAGTTTGACGGGCCACAAACCAGACAACGTACACTGTTTGGTAATAATTTCCCGTGTTTACTGTGCTGTACATTAGTGACGACATGTTCGTCAAAATTGACCACGGGTAGAGTTTCTGTCTGTTTTTCAAAACGCATCGCACGTCGTCATTTACCCATCATTTCCTATGTATTATTATTATTATATAAACTTTTTTTGTTGCTCGTGCCGTAGTGATCTCGATGGGAGGCCGTATTTATGCGGAAAAAAAAATGGGCGGAACATGAATTATCCGGAAAAAATATCTCCGGAACGTATATTACTGGAACTGTATAATTACGGAAACTTTAAAATCCGGACTGTAAAATTCAGGATCGTAAAATCCCGGACCGTATAAATACGGAATACAAGATGCCTGACCGTAGATTACCGGTCTTCTAAAATTCGGAATGTAGAACGCCGGACCGTAGAAATCCGGAAAATATTGTTATGAGTGGTTCTCAATATGCTCTCTCGTTCTATATAGTTTTATTCCATGAATACCTACTGAAGCACGGATATTCGGAATGAATTTCCAGCATGACAAAATTATAATTAATTGTGTTTTAAAATTATTATTGTATAGTCCTACAAATTCAAGTTAGACATTTGTTTTTCATATATTCTATTAATGGAGAATTCTGTTCGATTTCGATCATTCTTAAGATAAAATATCAATTTTATATTATTAATATTCCTAAATCCAATAGTGATTGCAATAAGTGTTTATTTAATTTAATAAATTTATAAAAATCATAGTGTACATACAACATAGCTATTTGTAGCTATTTGAGCAGCTCGAAATCGCTGTACATTTTAAACCTACTTTATATTTGAAAACCTGAAATCTTTTTAATTTCAGTGTTAAGGAGTTTTTATTAAATATTATTATAAAATCAAAGTAACATAATTGACAAACATATTTTAGATTTTATTCTTAAAAAAAAAAAGTACAAATAATGAAAATAATTTACATCCCGGTGTGGAAAAATGAGTTAATGTGACGAAACGTAAAAGGCTCGGGGCAACTTGCGATATTGAAGTAAAAGTTTGTTAATTTCTTAGGGACGTTATTTAAATGCCAAACGCTCGGTTTCAGATACAATATAATACTTATGTATATTACAAATACAACTTTAAATAGAAGTTAATATAATACTATTAGAGTACTTTAATATATACATTCATACACACATATTAGTTTATAATACGTGGTCTCTATATAAACTTCGTTTATTTTTAAATTAATTTGATGCAAAGTGATCGGAATTTTGTTCTAAACAGCATACAAAAAATATTAGTGAATTTAGAAAAAATTCCTCAGAATTAATAATGCAGTTAACTATAATGAAAAGAAAGAGGTCTTTACAAATTTGTTGTAACATTGATTTATCAACGTCTAACTAATAAATTCTGTTTAATTTTATTTTTCGCGAAGACTTTTTTGGTCTTTAATGTTTATCTCTATAATTATTGTGTCATACGTCGGTAGTACCCCGACGCAGACACAAAAAGGAATACGCAAATTAATTAATATTTTTTATCGACAAATTCGACGTTTTTAGCTCCTCCCGTTGGATACACTGGTCAGCCCCAATCCTTCCAATTAGTGAACTACTTAAGGGATAGAGTTTAGACCCGTTAGCATGGTATAGCTCAAATGTAGTAGACTGAAGGGTGGCTCCTCGGCAACCACCAGCACAACTACCTTTTTACTATACCTACTAAAGGACGGTTAAGTCCAAAAACTAACCAGCACGCACACTAATTATTAAGATCGGTTAGAGGACCAGTAGTCCAACCTCGACTCTTGCCGCACACGCACAATTTTTAATAGCACGACGGATATAAAGTATTTACTCTCAATGTACAGGTTTTTAAAATTAATTAAGTCGTACAAAACACAAAGTTACTCGCACACGGACGTCCTGACCCGTAGCTTGACGTTTCTTCGTCAAAAAGTCCAGTTTCCCTTACTTTTCATGTTTCCCTTTATATATTCTGTTTTCCACCATTATTAATTCACTTACCTTGCATTCCCCTTTTATATGACGTTATTATATTGCTTAAGAATTTAAAAATTGCTTACTACTGTTGCAAAACTTATATTATACTAAAATCGACGTTATTTAATACTTCCTCCGCTATTTAGTACAATAGAATCTAAGAAAATATTTTCAAAAAAATATGTATAAAAAAAAGTTAATAACATAACTTTTCGTAGTATTAAAATTTCATTGTAAAAATCGAAAAAATATAAATGTATCAATATATTTTGTTAAAAACTATAATTATCCTAATTCAATCAAGCAATTCTCATTTAACTATATCTGCTTTGTCAATATTGAAAGAATATCTTGTTTATTTTGCATTCATTACTCTAAATGGCATTATTTATTGGAAATTATTTTTATAAAACCTATAGCCTTTAAAAATTGTAACTATAGTTAAAATAAGGACCACCCTTATATATATACAAAAAATAATAACATTTTGAATATTTTTAACTTTATTTAATTAAAATTTTAATATTAACCATTAAAATTAATATAAAATTAAACATAAATTGAATTTTCCATACAATTTTCAAATGTTTAATCATTCAAAAATAAGAAAAAGAGTAATTTCATTTTCAAAAATATAACCACCAAACGAATTAAAAACATTAAAATTAAGTTGTGTAATACATAAAACAATCAATCGCCTTAATATTAAACATTTATTACAATTTTAAATTAATAATTTATTAAAAAAAAAACATTAGTAGAAAAAATTAATTTTCTAATTAAAACACAAAATTATATATTACAATCTTTTTTTATCAAAATTATTAAATTAAATATTATTATTAAATATTTACATTGATTCATGAAAAATATATTCTCTGAAACTGTTCTATTTCAGCTCTACAAATTGGACATGTTTTAGGATA
>NW_026099573.1:14211926-14216149 GCF_025091365.1 Daktulosphaira vitifoliae
AAACTAACTTTTTCAACTTAATTTTTGAAAATGTTCCGAAAATATTGCATCCTTTAAATATATATCAAATTAAAGTTTATTAAAATTAAAATTTATCGAAGTTAAAATCGATAAATTTTGTCATTTTTTTTTCTTAAAACTTTCATAACTTAATAAAGTACATTACATAAGCTTTAATTTAAGATATATATAAAAGTGTCAGACCTTCCAGAACACTTTCAAAAGTTATGTTGAAAAAGTTCTACTTTCTATATGCATTTTTATGTTTTGAATCCCACCTGTATTAAGGGAAGTAGTCCGATTTAAAAAAAAAACCCTAACACAGGGGGGTCGCGGCACAGTGGTGACTTGATATATTCTAAATATAATAATAATTGATATAAGCTAAAATACCTTCTCAGCTTCGCATCGAAGCTAAAAATAAATGAATCTAATAGTAATTGTTGAATTTTTAAATTACAATATGTTAATGTAATAAAGTAGTACACGTAGTTATTATATTACTCTTTCAATGAGGAAATATTAGAGAGAGTAAAAAAAAAAGATTTTTAATCTAGAATAATGTCGTAATGTCTGGAACTACGGAAAAGTTGGAAAAATATCTTTCACAAAAGGAGACTGTCTGAAAAAAAAAAANTTCACGAAAGGCGACTGTCTGAAAAAAAAAAATTTTATTTACCACTTTTTTTGACTGTTTCAAACTATTTAAAAATAGTAAAAATTGAAATTTGGTGATGGAGATAGTTCTAGACATAGGCAAGTCTATAAATAAAACTCTTTAAACATTTCAAGTAAATCGGTCCGGTAGAACCTAAGAAATCGTGGGTATCGTTTTGAAAAAGATAGTTCCGAAAAAAACGCGTTTAAAGTTTCGCGTAAAGTTTTTCGTAGTCTAAGTTATGAAATAATATTTTAGACTTACATTTATTCAATCTGCCAAAATGACATATTCTTGAATAGTCAAACTTTGAAAATATATAAAAAAGTAAAAATCGATTTTTTTAAATTTCTAGACTAGAATACTCCTTTAATAATCTCTACAATAAGTAGATTTTATCTCATAATTAAAGGGTTAGTTTGTATTTTAAATAAGGGAACTCTGTTTTGGTGATCTTGTATAATCATTATGTGTGCCATAAATGTAAAAATGATAACATAATATTATACGTTAGTATTATAAAAAATAATATAATATTACATTGGGTAATAAAATGTATTTATTTATTTATACACACATATTGGTGTTCAGTAAGTAAGGAAACAGGTCAATTGTTATAAACAGTGGCGGATCCACGGGGGGGGTTTTCGGGTCCGGACCCCCCCCATGGGAATAATGTTTTTACATTTCATGCTAAAATTCTAGATGACTCAAGCTAAAAAAAATTTTTTCTTCCAAATTCAATTTATTTCATAATAAAAATAATTGTTAGTATTGTAATTCAAAATTTCGAGTGATTATAAAATATTTTTTTGAAAAATCGATAGATGATGAAGGATGTAACATGTTTTTTCAAGCACTCTTAAATTTTCGAGGTTTTTCGAAAAATTTTCTGAGAATTTCCTCTTCAGTTATATTAATGTGATGGTGGATGTTCAAAGACGCAAGGCCGTTGAGACGCTCCTGTACCATCGTGTTTCTAAGATAATCCTTAATCCGTCGTAAAGTCGAAAATGAGCGTTCTGGAGTTGCTGTTGTCACAGGTAACACTGCCAAAATTCGCAACATTTTGTTGACGTTTTTAAAAGTTTCATTATTCATGATCTGAAAAAATTGCTTCTGCTTAAATTTTTGATAGAAATATTTATTTACGTTATTCTGTTTAAAACCTCAAAGAAATCTCTTTTTTTTATTGGGAGATACTTACTGATAATGCATCAAGTGCATTTTCGATGTTCTGATTGTGGATTCGTTGTCTCCACATTTTGACTTCTGAAATGAAATTACTCTCGGAACAATCCAATACTTCTTCGTAAAATTGGTAAAGGCTGGCGCATTTTTTTTCATCATATTCTTGCTTGAGAAATAGCTGTCCGAAACTTTGAAAAACTATTTTGTGTTTTTGGAATCGACTTTCGAGATGACAAATGTAAGTATCAAGAAATGGAATGTAGAATGCGAGTTTGTAGTAATCTTCAACTGTTTGCGTTTCAATGTTGCAACGATATTTCTGTCGTTCACATCGACGAGGCGTTTTCATTTCAATTTCGTATTCAGAACAAATTTCAGAAACTTTTTCATAAATAATGTGGAAGTATGAATTTACGTTTTCCCGCTTTTCCTTGAAATCATTCAAAGCATCATCAGCCAATTTGGTTGCTTCTCCTAGATCTTGATTCTTTAACTGCAATTCTCGACTTAATGGTAAAACGAGGGAATTGATCGACTCCATTATTTGGCAGGAAATTTGAAATTCGACTGTGAAAATTGCCGTCAGAAGTTGAGATGCTAAGCTTGAAGTCTCTCGATCCCTCCACGTTTTTATTTCTTCTAACGCTTCAATAACAGCTGGTTGAAGTTCGACGTACGTTGATACAGCTTCATGAGATTGAGCCCATCTTGTAGGACAGATAGACTTCAATTTTTCTCTCCTTTGCTCACTTTTCTTCGTCATTTTGGCAATTTCGTTCTTTAAAATGCTTTGTCTCTTGGGCCAGTGAAAAAATGCTTGAATTGATCCGACAGTCCCCAACGCGTTTTTAATACCAGATACTTCGCAAGCTGCATTAATAGTTAAACTGAAGCTATGTGCAGCACAATGCACATAAATTGCAAGAGGAAAAAAAGATCTCAAATAAGCCTGCGCCCCGTGAAATTCACCACTCATTGCTGGAGCTCCGTCATATCCTTGGCCATACATAAATGAGCAATCCACGCCGATGTCGATCAGGTAATTTTTGATAGACTTTGCTAAAGCTTGTCCAGAAACGTCAGTTACTGGAACGAATCCAAGAAAATCCTCGCAGATATTAGGTTCAGAATCTAAGTATCGTACGCAAATAGAAAATTGCTCTATACTGGAAATATCAGTCGATTCATCAGCCAAAACTGAAAATCCTTTTGATTGATTTATTTTATCAACGATCTTTTTTCTGATCACTTCATGGCAAGTTTCAATAATTTCATTCTGAATGGTTTTGCTAAGATATGTTGCATTTTTTGGAGTGGACAGAAGGTTTTTTTTGAGCAGTTCGTCACCTTCAGCTCGATATCGTAGAAGTGCACGAAAGTTTCCTTCATTCAAATATTGTCCGGTAGTTTTTTTACTCATATCAGATTCGTTGTACAAACATCCGTCGTCTCTATGGCCACGAAGTGCAATGCCTTGACGTCCACACAAAATTATAGCGCTAACTATGGGTTTCAGTCTCTCATGATTTTCTTCTTTCGTTTTTAAAATTTGCTTGTTAAGTTGTTCATCGATAGATTTAGTTTTACCAAACTCGATATCACGTAAATTTTCAATACCAACAACGGATTTTTTATGGTAATCAAGGTTTTCGTGGTTTCGAAAAGTTTCTTTTGCGTGTTTCCATGTATTAAACGGCTTTTTGATAAGTTTTCCCAGACTTACATCGCCTATTCCACCGGTTTTCGTGCTAAAAGCTATGCAATACTTACAGTATGCACCATTTTCTTTAGCAGAATATGCCAGCCAATAAAATTCCTCTAGCCATTTTCTTTGAAACGATAAATTTTTTGCGGTCGATTTCGGAAACAAAAAATCAGCTGGTGGTACCCACGAATCATTTACGATGTTAAGAATTTCATTTGCATTTTTTTTACTTAAAAGTTTAGTTGAGGCTGAAGCTATGTCGTTTTTGAATGAAGGTGAATTTTTAATTTGGATTGACGTATTTTTTGTGGCTGATTGTTCGACAGTCTCTTGTGGATTTTCCTCAAGGTTCGACTTCTCTGTCTTTTCAATCTAAAAAAATATGTAAGAAACCCAGAATTTTTAGTTTATTTTTATTTTTATTCATTTTGAAAGTTATATTGTGTATTTTGAAATTAAAAATGATGTTTTGAAGAGGTAAAAAACGTAATAAGTCAACCACGTAGAGTGATACATTTCCTTAATCCAGCTATGCATGTTAAGTTATTATAAAAATATGTACAAGTTGAAAAGATTAGGAACGTAAACACTTGTTGACACAGAATGCTTGTTCACAGTAAAATATCTTGTGCAAAAAAATTTACATTTCAAGTAATTTTTTTTTTTTTT
>NW_026099573.1:14217714-14246145 GCF_025091365.1 Daktulosphaira vitifoliae
ATTAAATATCAAAGAATGTCTTATCTTTAATTAATCACCTGTATAATATATTTGATAGATTTTTTCATACGATAATTTAACCAAAAACATGGAGTTGAAGACATTTTAGTTGTTGTCTGTACCAAAGATTTGTAAATCAATTTTATCATTCAGGTCAGTTTTCTTCTGTATTAAAATATTGATTGGCAACAATCATTACTAAAATTTTTTAATTATTTTTGACCTTCAGAATAATGGGTAAAATTGATTTATAAACTTACCGAAAAGTACTTAGGCACTACCAAATAAATATTATTTTTATTATACTTATAATACTAAATTAATTATAACACAAAGTTAAACTAATGCAGTTTAAACTTAAATTACTTTTCAAAATCTTTTGAATTTAAAATTGTACTGTGATCTTAAAAAATTGTTCAATTTTCAATTGAATTAAACTTACTTTATTTAACTATACGATTTATTCTGTTAGTTTATATGTTGTTAATTTTAAAATTAGGGTACTAAATTTACGATGGATCCAAGTAATTACTAAAATGTATTCTTAACTCCTATTTGTAAAAATAAATAATCATTTCCCACTAAAGCTTTTTTATAATTCACGAAGAATTTTATGTACAGTATATTTTAGTGATAGTAAATAGAATATATTGTAATAATAATAAATTTTAATATCACGGGAATCTACTTTATACAATTTTTCATGGAAGAAATAATAAATGTCATGAGATATTTAATGCTTTATAAATAAAGATTTTGATTATTCACATTTTTGGAACCAATGATATATTTCCGTAAAAATACAGTCCGGGAATATACAATCCGGCTCTTCACTTTCCGCGATTATACGTTCCGTCATTCTACGGTCTGTTATTTGTCTTTCCGTCAATATACGGTCCGGCATTGTACTTTCCGTCGTTCTACGGTCCGTAAATATTAGTTCAGAAATATTACTTTCCGTTATTATACATTCCGGTAATATTTTTTCCGTACTTATATAGCCCCCCCTATCGATTGCGTAGGGCAACAGATAACGTTATTTTTTCATCACAATTACGATATAATACATATATATTACATCGTAAGTGTGAACTAGGACGTTAGAAGTACAATGAAAATGCGACAACGACGTCGACATCGGAAACTGGGATCCTGTATTGTCAACTCAATTATAAACAACCTTTCTTTTGAAGCCCACGTGTCCGGTTACCAGTTTGCCGGTTCTGGAACTAAATTGCAGAAACTTTTAGCACGTGGAGACCGTGGTATCAATCCATTGGACGCAGCATGCCGGAACACGATATCGCGTACTCCAAAAGTAATTCTCTCGGAGATCGGCATCGAGCCGATGAAATTCTAGAACACCATGAGTGGGATCGAGTGCGTTTAAAGGACACAAAATTATCAGAGCGAGCCGTAGTATGGGGTGTGACAAACGCAATGAAATTGAAACGCAAACTCGGTATGGGATTGAAAAAAAAAAGTGACGGCGTCTCCGACATTGTTGAAAAATGCTGCACAAAAAGCTTGCTCGCTGTTAGACGTGTGATCATCAAGAAGAGTCCGATGAGTGTACCTCGCATACTAAACATCCCGAAAAGCGGAGGAGTGTTACCGTTAATTCCAATTTTTGCCGGTTTGTCAGCACTAGGAGCACTAGCTGACGGAGCTACAAACGTAGTAAAGGTTGCAAGTGAATTCAATCGCAATGGACGGACTGGTGTTAACGTGGGTAAAGGACTGTACATTCGTCCTTACGGATCCGGTTACCGGATCGAGAAGAAAAAACCACAAAAAAGTCGTTCAAAACAGAGATTGAAAAAAACTAATTCCGCTGCTACCCAATCGTGCATTATACGATAGTGAAATAGAGCATTTCGCTCGTCGTGTGCTCGATCCACGTGTATTTCGTGGTGTATTTTGTCGTGACACATTACCACGTACACAACCACATACAAATGAAATAGGCGTGATTAATCTGGACGTATCGAGCAATAGCGGATAGAGCATATCTTATATCAAAGTTTAGGTGTGACGTCAGCCAGGGCCCACCATAGAGCTTATCTTAGGTCAGGGTTTAAGTGTGATGTCAGCCAGGGCTCATCATAGGGGAACGCTCATCGACTCGCCAGCGAGCGGAATCGCCCGCGCTGAGTCCGCTGCCGGAGAGTTCTCCTCCATTGCGTCATCCTGGCAAGAGGAGGGCGCCTTTGGGGAAAGAGGAAGAGAGCGACGACGAGGCCACGTTTGACGTCGGCCTCAATCACGTCGTTGCTCTCGCCAGAACAACGGAGGTTGAGGGGAGTCTGATGAACGAGGTCCCGGGTACTCACCTGGAGTATCTCGTTCAGCAGATCTCCCTCTCGTGCCAGGCCCTCAGCGAGCTGAGGAGCGCGGTGCGGCCATGCCGCAAGAGATGGCATGACCCGGCGGACGTGGCGACTACCACGTCGTCTATGATAGAAGGCATAGTCGCGCAAGTGGCTGTACTTCGAGGGGTCATAGACAAACGCCGGGGTATGGGGGTGCACAAGGAGGTGCAGATGGCGACGAAGCGCCTGGAGGAGATCCTGGAAGAGGAGAAACGCAGAAAGGCGTCTCCGCCAACCAGGATCCACCAGGATGCTTCAGCGGAGTCAACTTCCCCGAAGACGGGCAAAGAAGCTTCGACGCAGACTGTCGTCGATGACCCACCGGCCGATATACCAAAGGGTCCAGACGAGACGAAGAAGAGGAAGAGGAAAAGAAAAAGGATACTGCCCACTGCCGCAGGTACTGCCGCCGGCTCAGTCAGTGCGCCCACCGAGACGCCTACTGACAGGCTGATGCGGACCGGGCCAACGGCATGGGGTTTGCGGAAGGGGATGCGTTCCAGGGCGGTACACACCAAAGTCGAAGGAGGAAAAAAAAAAAAAGAGTCCATCATAGGGCTTATGTTAGCACAGAGTTTATGCATGACGTCATAGGGTATACCTTATATTAAAGTTTTGGTATGACGTCAGCTAGGACACAATATAGGGCTTACCTTAAGTCAGGGTTCAAGTGTGACGTCACTAGCGCCCATCATAGGGCTTACCTTAGGTCAGGGTTTAAGTGTGACTTCAGCTAGGGGCATAACGTCATGAGCTGCACTTGGATGCAGTCCCCAACAGGCGCCGGGGCCAGGGGGGTTAAGGTAGGTCAGGTGTGACGTCACCATGACGGACTGCACCTCACCTGTGCACTCATTGTTACCCAAGAACAATAAATTAATTAATTAGTCGGCACTTTTTAGAGCCCGTACCGCACAGCTGTACACCCATTGTTTTCCCAAGAACAATTGATGACGTAATTTCTCGGCACCTTTGAGAGCCCATACCCGCCATACATATACTACTCACCTATCACATCGGTTGATGTTGAACGTTCCTTTTCAACATACAAATCATTGTTGACTAATACCCGCCGAAACTTCAAATTTAAAAATTTGGTAAAATACTTAATCATACAGTGTAACTTAGGTAAAATAAGTAAAAATATTATTTAATATTTTTACTTATTTTACCTGAGTTTAATTAATAAATAATAATTACTTGAATTTTATTCTTATTTACAACAGATAATTTTGAATAGTTGCGTACAAATGATGTCATTATTCAACGTATCAAATAAGTTTTTTGAAACTATTAACAGTAATTTTAGTTTTCTTTTTTTAAAGGTACCTATGACTTAATAGTTAAATAATAAATTTAATACAATTTTAATTTTAATTTGTATTATTATTATTTTTTTTTGCTATTTTGATGTTTTAGGGCATATTTATAGCACATATTTCATGTTTTCCGATCATATTATAGTGCATATTTTAGAATTTTTGGTCCTATTAAATCCGAACCCTGATCATAATTGTAGACTATCTGTCACGTGAAATTTCGTTTGTTTAATTCAGTCCGTTTGATTTTGTCGTTGTGAACGTTATGTTGAATACGTACTTACTACTTTGAGTAAAAAATCTGCAAAATGAGTAAAAAACGAAGCGAACTCACTGGTACTAGTAGTACTTTACTTAACTATATCAATTCTATATAAACTACATAAAATTCTAAAAATCAATGATTCACCCAATCCTCAAGAAATATTTGCTTCACCGTCACAAACATCTAATTCTACTGGTAAATATGAAAATTTTTCTTCTTATGACATATCATAATTTGTCGATAAAAAATTCAACAACCAAGAAAAAATTCAAGTTTTACAAAATGGATGGGTTCCGAATATTAATTTTAATTTTCCTATTCAACAAATTGGAAATCAAAATAGAAAATTTAATATACTTTGGTTAACTAAATACAAATGGCTAACATATTCAAAAATTGAAGATAGTGCTTTTTGTAATGTTTGCAAGGTATTTTTACCTTCTTTGGCTGGTTACAGTTCCAACCAATCACTCCATACATTTGTTAAAAAGGGATACAATAATTGGAAAAGGGGCTTAGAAAAATTTGAAAAACACGGTACTTTAAATTATCACAAGGAAGATAATTTAAAAGCTGGCCATTTTATGGATTTCATTTCAGGAAAAATTTTATCGATTGATAAACAAATTGATAACGTTCATCACCAACAGGCTTTAGAAAATCAAGAAAAACTGAAACCGATAATAAAAACGATTATTTTGTGTGGAAGACAATGTCTACCACTTATGGCACATCAAGATTACAGAACGTTTGACATAGAACAAGAATCCGAGTGCAACGAAGGTAATTTTCGAGCGTTGCTTAGGGCACAAATTGATTCTGGGGACACAAATTTAAAACAACATTTGTGATGCTTGTGATGAAATTATTTTATCTAAACTTGTAACTAAAGTTAATAGTGCTAAATATTTTACCGTACTCGCTGACGAAACGTCTGATATTTCCTCAATTGAACAACTCTCATTGTGTGCAAGATATATTGAGTGTATAGATGAAAACAATTTTAAAATAGTTGAACAATTTTTAAAATTTGTACCAGTAGAATCAACTTTATTCAAAATTTAGCAGATGTACTTTTAACAACATTTAATGTATGTGGTATTAATATAAATTATTTACGTGGACAAGGCTACGATGGGGCTGAAACAATGAGTGACAAATTTAAAGATATCCAAGCATGTATAACAGAAAAATATACAACTGCACTCTATGTTCATTGTGTTTCACACAGCTTCAATTTGGCTTTATTTAATGCTGTTGATGTAGTATCTAGTGTAGGAATAGTTTTGGTGTGGTAGAAAAAGTATACACGTTTTTTAATACATCAAAACGTCAAATTATTTTGAAAAATCAAATTCAAATTTTAGTTTCTGATATTAACAAAACTAAATTAGTTCAGCTATGTCCAACTAGATGGGTTGAACGATACGATTTAATAATAGTATTCAATCAACTTTTATTACCTGTAGTGGCTGCGTTAGAAGAAATTCAATTGTGGAACTATAAGGACTCATCATCTGGTGCATTTTTACTTTTAAATAGTATTCGCCAATCTACATTTATAATTTCATCACTTTATTCAGAGAAATTATTTGCTTATACTTTACCAATTATTAAAATACTTCAAAAGACAGATATAGATCTTTCTACTACAGTTAACCAAGTAGGAAGTGTAGTGTCTATTCTCCATCGGCTTAGAAGTAACGCTGAAAATGAATTTAAGCTTTTATTTCTAGAAGCACAACAAATTGCCTCTAATTTAGACTTTACTCTATTATTATTTATACCTATACTAACAAAACACCAAACTAAACGATGTAATGCACCATCAGAAAATATTGAAGAATATTAAAGACGTTCAATTTTTATTCCATGGATTGATTAATTTCTTAATAGTCTTTCTGATCAATTTTTAAAACACAAAAATCTTCTCACACGTTTTAATTATCTTTTACCTATCGGATATAATCCAACCAATGAACAAATTTCAAGTTTTGAAAATCTTTTCGAATTTTATGAAGAAGTTATGCAACAAAATATTTTTTCAGTCGCAAAGGTCAAATTCGAATTGTGGTACGAAAAATTCAATAATGGTTGCTATACTTTACCGCTAAACGCAATCGATGGTTTAAATTTATGTAATCAAAAAATATTTGAACCAGTATTTATACTTTTGAAAATATTTGCAACGTTACCAGTAAGTACAAGTACGACTGAGAGATCATTTTCCACACTTCGGCGAATCAAAACCCACCTCAAAAATACTATGGGACAGTCAGAATTAAATGGACTGGCAAATCTTCACATACATCGAGAAATACAAATTAAAGAATCCGAAGTATTAGCAGTTCTATCTGAAACGGGACTCAGAAAAATAAGTTTTAAATTAATATTTATTTTATTGAAAATATTAAATACAGCATACCATGTAAGTTGTGGTAGTAATAATAATAATAATAATAATGTTTAAAAATGAGTAGTAATTGCTTTCTATTGTGTATAAGGAAAATGGTTAAGTCCCTCCCAAACAAAAATCCTGGGTGCGCGCTTGCGCCGAACAACAACTGATATAATATGATTTTATAATAACTGATATAAAGTGATCTGACTAAATAAACAACTTATCAGATATGTTAACAAATCTAATATATACTCTGCCTAGGTATAAAAAAAATTGAATGAAGTACATTTGATCAGTAAGTTGATTATTAAACATAAGTTCAAAAAAATAAATATGTATTTAATTCTTGTTCTATTATATAATAAGATGACTTGTTTTCTTTCTTTCTTTTTAGCGTGTAATTCTTATACGTTTGTCATATCATCTCATACATCAATATTATTAAGTAATTAAGACTGAAACATGTGACAAGAATAATAAATTATGTATGAAAGAATGAAAAATACGTCGGAATATTGTATAATGACCAAGTTTAGTACAACCTTAAACGGAGGATGTATAACCCAAGAATATAAAAACTTACCTACTACATATCAAAGTCATCTTTTTATCTAAATAACTTTTTGTTTTATATAGTACCTATTGTAAAAATAAATTATGTTAGCTAATAAACTAACTTAATGTCATATTATACCATTAAATAGTCAATTAAGTCGAATTATAATTGTCGAATAAGTCAAGATAAAAAAATGTATTATAGAATAAACTCATGGAAATACGTTAAGTATTGTAGAATAAACGTATTAGCCATTTGAAATTGGTATTGAAAATAATCACTAAGTTTTACAGTGACTATAAATGAGGTTATAAAAATAACTTTTAAACCTCAAATAAACGATTTAATTTATTTTGTAGATACATAATTCTTTTGTTGTGTTAATAATTGGCAAAGGTGTTTAAGATTTTATTAGTAAATCAACTGTAAACGAAAAGTTACTGCATTTCTTTAAAAACTTTAGATATAATCACACTACAATTATAGTATCTAAATAAGTTAGTAGTAATTAGATTATTTGAAAATTGTCTTAGATTATAAGTTTGTATTGTCTTTTTAATACATTTACTATTATATCTACATAATAAATTTGAACATTTGAAAATTGTTTTATATAAAGGTTCAAAATTAATTATTAACTATACGTAATCATCAGATTGTTAAATTATCGATGAAATCATGTGGTCACTAAGCTCATATCAGTCAAAAATTAATCTTACTATTGAAACTCATGTTGTTACACTCAAGTCCACTAGACGAGAGAAAACGGTTATTATTTACAATTATTTTTGTGAGATAAACAAATTATTTATCATATAATTATAAAAATCGGTTGTTACTCAATATGTTCGTTACAACATATTAATCTAATTCTTACTCAATATGTCGAGTTTTTACAACAACTAAATGAAATATTTTTAAACCTCAAGTTGTCTCTCGTCGAATGAATTACAGAATATTTAATAGTTTATTATCACGTAATACGCTAAAGTATAAATATAATAAAAAAAATCTAATTATTAACATTTAACCTTAACATGTAATATTGAATTGATTCCAATTAAACGTTGATCTTATTTATACAACACAAAATGTGTACTGAATGTGATGGTTATGATAAAATATATTACCTCAAAATTGGTTTGCAAAGTTGTCAAATTTACCATTTTGGACTTATCAGCTTCGTCGACTTGGTCATTATTGTTATCTAAAATCGAGTCGAAAAAAATCATTGAGAAGTAATAAAAATCGACGGAGGTGACAAAAGACGACCGCATTGACCATGTGGAAAAATTGATGTGAAATAGCAATGACACGGCGGCATCACGACGTCCCGTCTGCATTCACGACAAGTTACCGGTTTTTAATCCTTTGAACTTGGCTTTTTTTGTTTTGTTATTGCGCTTTTTCGTCGGCGTTCGTTCTTCTTCGCTCTCTTGGTCGTTTTTCGTCTCGTCCACGCCCGTCTTGAAACCATCTTGAATCCTCTGCCGGGCTATCCGCGAACTGTTTCTAGCGCTCAGCGAATAATTGTTTTTGTGCGGGTTCATGCACTGGGCTAGATGCTTGGATAGCCACGGGCATTTAACCACGGCCGAACACTTTGGACATTCGATGTCCTGGTTGATCTTATTGATATTCAACTCGTCGGCCATCCGTGTCAGCGTTTCGTCCCGCGCGTGTTTACCACCACCACCTATGTTGTAGCCGGAAGTCTTGTTGAACAACGACGAACACACCGCCACGTCCTTTGGATCGTACGTGTTCACATTGAGTTCCATGTGAAATTGAAATATGGCTTCACAAATGAGCTCTTCGAAAAATAAGTCTACAGCTCGCGTTACTTTAGACGGGAACCGTTTCAACGCGTTTCTTTTGGCCAGCCTTAGTTTTCTGGTGTCTTCGTCCATATATTCATCGTCTAGATCGATCTGAACCACGTCCATTTCAATTTAACGCGCATTTACCACAGAGCCTTTGTAACCTCAAAACAAAGTAGCACAATCTGCAAAACAAACAACGCGACACGTTAAAAAAAACAAATCCAATCCAATTGCCTTTTATGAAGAAAAGAAGAGGTGTGTTTAAAATAAAATCACATAATAATATCCTATAAATACGAGATTATTCTTTCTGCAAAAAGATTTGTGAAACTTCAAAACAGTTATATAATATTTCAATAATTAACAATCGACTTGAATAAGATCATTTTATACATTAAAATATAATAAAATTTCAATGCCATTTTTCGAAAATAATAAATTACATATCACACATGTAATTATGAAAAGAATAATGAACAATAGTAAAATATATTAACCAAATTGTAAAAAATTAATCTAATAACAACACAAATGCTCTGTAACAGTATATTCTTGAAAGTATTTCACAATAATTATTAATAATTTTTATTCTTTTGAAAATTTATACTGAAAAATTATACCTCTGAAATATAAAATTCCATAGCGAAAAGATTACATAGTCACAAATCTTTGCTTCTAGGACCAAATAAATGATCGTACATAAATTGCATTAGAAATAGCTAAGATGTTAAATTCTTGGTGAATTCGATAATATATACTCGAAAGTTCTAAAAGCCTTCACGTTGCTGTCAAAAAAGGCCGTTTCATTGATTTCATATTGTACAATTGAAAAAAAAATATTTTTTAAAGAAAATCCGAAAGTCTATTGAATTGCGATGCACTTCAATCACTATCTACATTCATATGGTCACATTGCGTCTAGTATAAATTATGAACTGGATCGAGAACATTAGCTACTCTACTACCTATCACATTTATATGTAACGTTTGTTTGATAGATTTAAGGCCAAAGAGACTTTAATGTTTGTCGAATAAGACAATAACATCAGAGAAGAAGAAAATACCTTTTTTAAGTAACAGTTGTTTATAATTCATAATTCTATTAAAATATCACCAAATAAACTTGGTAATAAAGAAACAAAAAAAAATCATACAGTTACCCTTCATAACACTAACTTCAGTGAAATCGTTAACTTGTGAAGTGCTTATAAATATCAATGAAAATCATGACTTTAGTACTCCCAAACCGTCTTTTGATTTTATCAAATCTATACTTACATTTTGTTCAAATAAATTAAAAAAGTTATTTTTAACTTGAGTAACACATTTTTGATGAAATTTAAGTGATATACTATTACAACAATTAACTGCAGAGATTTTCGAAAAACCATTTCGATACAGAATTATTTATAGATTACTTAGACATGCAATCGGATAATCAGATTTTTTAAATGGTTTAGGCCGTCTATTACTAATTTGAGATCGTGTTATTTAAATATTAAGAAATGTACATCTTTTTAAAATCTTGAAATAAAAAAGAACTGCTGGATACATTTAAACAAATTATCTTGCAATTTCAGAATTAATTTTAGTTTATATATATATATATATATATATATATATGTATATATAACAAATAAAAAAGCACTAAGCATACACAGCTTTTACAATGTAAATTCTTTTGAAAATAAAAAATTAACCACTTAATGGGAGATTATGGCCTACTAGATGTAAAAATCTGTATCCACTAATATAATTATTCTAAATTTGTATCATATAATTGACACAGAGGGTAAGATTGATTTTAAATTCAGAATCATGTTTCATACAACAAAAAATAAGTAAAAAATTGTGTACAAATAAAATAATATAATATTTATAGTATTAGCTTCAACTAGTCAAATATTTTTATTTTTATAATATACAATTAAATATAAATGAGGTACAACAGTTGTATAAAAATGTGTACATAAAAAATAATACAACTTGAATCAAGTTACGAAAACTATACGAATAATACCAAATTATTGAAGATAAATAAAATTTATTTTCAAATATAGACTTACATAAAAAAATATTTAAAACAAAATACTACTTAAAATTAAAATCGTGTCTCACAATATATTTTTCAAATAATACATAGTATACTAAAATTAATTTAAAAAATATTATTATTATCTTTAGACTTTTTATTTAATGAAACAAACATTATCATTCATTTATTCAGTAGAATATAAGCTTTATCAGTTCCATTGCGCAATTAATCTTTGCTGCGAGTATAAATACTATTAGATAATTCATTGTAAAATTTATGTAAAGCTTTTGAGCTTAAACAAATACTTAAAACGGCTTTGTAAAACAATAACAATATCAGTTTTTATTAATATTATACTAATATAACTCAATATAACTTTTCATAAAGTGAAATCTTAGTCAATATAACTTTTGAGGTAGTTGTTTTTATTAAAACTTGCAAGTGGTAGAAATTTGAGAATGCAAAACCTGCACTTTCATTTTAAATACTATCTGATATTTCCATAAAAATACGAAAAGAAATAATTAACAATTATTAAAAAATAATCAACTTAACTTCTTCATGTGTTACATAGTAATATACATTAAAATACATTAGTAATCGTAAAAAATTAATACATATAATTACTTATTTTTTAAATACATACATCTACCCATATACAGCAATCTTGTAGCAATTATAACAAGGTTATACATTAATGTAAATGTATTATAATAACAGCCTTTTAATAAGGAAATGAATTCATAAACTCACAAAAATGTAACAAATTTTCCTGAATTAGATGAATTTGAACCCGTATTAAATTACAACTCCACTCTAAGCTAAATGAGCTATAAGTTTTTAATAAAAAAAACATTTTTATTTATGGAATTTATGTACAGTTTAGATAAACGATTGGATGTCCATACTATATCAAAATCTGAAATTTCATAGTTAAATATTTAACTTATGAAGTATAACAATTATTTTGAATATACAACTAGATATTTGATTCTTTAGCTGAATATTCAACAAATTCTATTAATAATAATTAAATTATTTAAGTATACTAAATCACTACACTGTATGTGCAACAAAACCTATTATCAATAACATATTGAAATTAATATAAACAAAAAATTAACAGTAGTAGTGTTTACAATTTTTTTTCTAATAAAAAATGTGATGCAGATTTTGTACAAATATAGGTTATAGTATTCCTACCAAAGAAAAAATTAACTTTTATATCACTATTTTATGTCAATAACATATATTACATCTACTATAATTGTAGTAAATGTCATGTAACATAATATTTAATATATATTATTATAAAAGTAATGTTTTAATATTTACATAAAGTAAAACTTTTACAGTAAAGTATTAACAATAACTACTTAATAGGAAGCAAACAACAATGTGTTATGTATGACTAAACATAAATAATTTGATAACACAAAATTTTTTAATTAATTGTCAGTTACATACAAGAAATTTTGTGCAACAACTATATAAACTTTAACAACTATTATAAAAAATACTTAGTATACGTTATAAAGGTGACAACTAATAGTTAACTATTATTATAATAAAATTATAATTTTTTAGTGTTATAACTCAATTATAATATAATATTTTTTAACAGTCATCTTGTACATAATTTTTTACATCCAATTCATTATATAAACATTCCAACTTTGTAAATAGTGTTTCCCGGATAAATTCAATACTATCAGCAGGACAATATTCATCGCCTGTAGACAATGCTACTGTGACTGCTACTGGTCGTTGTATGAGTTGTAGGAAATCAAACACTACTTCCATAGACTTAGCTATATCAGCTGCATCAGTGTGATGGTTTGGTAGTTCTATATTATCAATAGTGCATCCAGCATTGTGCACAATTAACCAATCAACTGTATCATAATGTTCAGACAGCTCTTGGACAGCATATGATAATCGTTCCACATTAACAGCTGTAAGCTTTTCTAATGGATAATCAGCTAATTGTCTACCATCATCAAGATGCATGAAAACAGACTCAAGCTGTCGTAATAGTAGTTCCCGGCCTTCGGAACACCGTAACAATGCATCTTGGTCATCACGATTTATTGGCGAATCAAATGCATACACATCTCGAAGGATACCATACAAATCAACTCTATCATATACTGTCAAAAAAGGGTTACTCGTGGAGAAAAAATCACAATCAAAATCTAGTATGAAATGCCCACCACCATCATTACCACCAGCTATGTACTCAACAAATTTTGAACGTAGAACACTAAAATCTTCACGAAGACGACGACCATTGCCACTCCCTTCTTGACAAAATATGCTTCCACACATGGTATATACAAAAAGCTTGATAGTCCGGCAATTGACCAGATCCTCCAATCGACAATATAGACCTTCGCCTACATAGTAATCACATGAGGCTGTTAGTCGAATAGCTCCAGATGTTTTATGTTTACCAATAACAAATGTTAACTCTCCATCTTCAAGTTGTCGTGCCCAAGGTGGTTTGATCCACAAAATCTTGTCAAAATGACCTGCATAGGCGGCAGGCAGAATCCAGTTCTCAATACTCAGTGAATCAAATAGCTTTTCTTTGTCATAAACGTAATCAGCAGGCATGTCTTTGGGTACAGATAGATCTGGGTGCGAGTCAAAATGAAGCAACACATTTCCATATAATGGCATATGTTTTGAACCTATTTCTCGATACATGTACCGCAAGGTGTCATTATGATCATCGACGACATGAACAGGCATGGCTGAGTGTTTCTTAATTTTGTACACCATATTTCTAATAATTTACACAACGAACGTATTATTACACTCATGTCAAATTTTAGTATATTAACACACAAATAGTGTGAATTAATACAAATTATATTATCTTGTGTAATATAATTATAAAATTATTTACTTATTAATATTTACTAAATAATATTTATTTACCACCCATGATTCTTTTAGTAATGATTACAATGGTATTTGAGAACAGCATTAGTCTTGTATCAGATAATAAGACTTGTGCTCTTCGTGCAATCATCCAAGAAATAAGTTTACCAAAAAACATTATACTATATACATTATTGTTCCTTTTATTAATATAAAAAAGTTTCACTTCAATAAAATGTTATTATTATTAATATAACTATAAGTTTATAAATATAAATGAAACATTGCATATATTTATATTTGTTATATGTTTATTAGATATATCATATAAAAAAACATGAGTCTTCTTCTTTTTCTTAGCCTTAATCCCAACTACTTTAGGTTGGCCACCCTTATCCTAAACTTCCACTTGACACGATCTCCCACATCTTCTACGCTCACATCAGCTGTCCTTATATCACATTCAATTACACCCCTCCATATCTTTTTTAGTCTTCCTCTAATTCTTCTTTCTTCAACATTCATTTCTATAACTGTTCTTACCGCTTCCGATTCTTCTCACTATATAACACGACCAAACCATCTAAGTCTATTTTCTCTCATCTTATCAACGATTAACGTTACACCTATACTCCCTCTTATATGCTTGTTCCTAATGCTATCTTCTCTAGTCACTCCACTCGTCCATATAAGCATTCTCATCTCTGCTTCACTCATTCTCTACTCTACTTTCTTGTCAACTGCCCAACACTCTAAACCATACAAAAAAATATTAATAATTCAAAAATTTTTCTATTTTTAATAAGTAAAAATAAAATTGAGGCTTTATCAGAATACGTAAAATATTATTTTCAAAAATCAAAATTACGATTAAAATGATTATATTAGATAACAATTTACCCATACTTAATATTTTACTTCTTTTTCAATGCTTCACAATTTATCATAAGACTTTAATAATGAACTCAGCTCAACTTTTTATACAGAATTATTACATTATGATTCTTCTTTAGTCATTTAAATTAATAATTTTTATTTAAGCCAGTGAAAATTCAATGATATATTAAGCTGTGATCACCTCTTCATCAGATTGTGATGGTGAGTCTGTGTGGTTTTTTAGATATTAATTAGATGTTGTAATACAGTGTGCTGCATTATATGTATTAATAAAAATAGATACACTAGTATTGAGGCATAGTGATATCATCCTTACCCTATAGTTTATTAATTAAAGTCATTTTGTAGACAGTGTTTTAGAATATATTGAGAACTTCTTTTAAATTTAAAACAAATTTTTTAAAATTCTATACATGCCTACCAAGATTATCTCTAGGATCACCCCTGAAAAATTGTAATAAATTTCACAATAACATTAATTTTACAAAAATTTGTCATAAGTCTATATATATTATTATCTACTAATGTTTTAAAAACTTCTATAGAAAATACATAAAATAAATGTATCAAATACTTTTTGTGAATCTAAAATATACCAAGATCAATTTATTGCAGTTAATAATTAGAGTTTAAGTTTAATACTATGCTTTAGTCACATGGGACATCTTTCATATCCAAACAATTTAGAAGAATTGAACCCTAATATTTACACATTAAATCTCAATGCTTCTAACCAGGACATCTTTTATTATTAAAATACAAACTAAATAATGGATTTTTCAAACAATTTTTAAAACATGGTAACATTTTACAACTAATTTATCTATGATACATGTATAACGATTTATCACTTTTTAGGTTGTAAAATGTGATAATATATATAGTTATTTATATTTACACTGTACATAAAAATTCAATATATGTTGGTAATGTACGTGCTAAAGTTTAAATACATACATTAGCAATTGAGTAGTAAAACTGAAGTTGTAACAATTAAATTATACTCACTTTATTTATAGTACTAGTTCCAATATCACAATAAATTTGGTTAATGTAATATATAATTATAATAATGTAAGACGATAACTATTTAAGTTTTTGGCTTGATTTTGAATTAGAGGTGTAAAGAAATCAAGTCTTTCGATTGATGCCAATATTCTAAGCGGTAAATAAAATTTTTAACTAAAATTATTAAACAATATAGGTATTCTAAGTTACTAATCAAGCGTTTAAAGATAAATGCTGTATTATATCGACTTATGTTTACTAACAATAATGAGGTAAAATTAAAAACAGAGAATCAAATTGAAAACGAGATAACCACATTGGGCGCCGAGCACGCCGTTGTTCACATATTGTAGTAAACATATTTTATAACCGTTTCTAACCGCGTAATACGCACAAAGTATTAGTTGCTAAATGGGATAAAGGCAGTTATCAAATGATAACATTCTGGTTACTGCTAACATAAACCAGACTAAACCACGTTCAAGTGACATGGAAATACAAAATTCAAAATAATGGACATGTGAATAAATCGATTTTTACAATGTAAATATATATTAAAATCAAGTAATATTTACATGATTGATACTATCCAAATTAAACTAAAAACATAAAATTAAGTAAGGTAAATTTAAACGAGTAAATAATTGTAAATTCATTGAAAAGTGTTGGTCCTTATGTGTTGCTATTTTATTAAATTCAAGTTTGAAATAATAACTTATATATATATATATATATATATATATATTTATCTAAATAAATGCATTTACAAATGCTCAAATTTATCCTAATTAAAGACAATAAGTCTAAAAATTGTTTATATTACAATATTTTTTCTTTTATAAATGTATCTTTCCTAAATTTTAAATTGAAAATAAACCCGTTTTATTCTACCTTATAAAAATTTAAGAAAGTTTCATTTGTAATAATACTAACAACAATTTTTAGCTTCGATGCGAAGCTGAGACAATATTGGTTTTACTATGATGTGTTTTTTTTTTTTTGTGTCTGTTACCACTTTTTCTCAGCTCTCACCGAACCGATTTCTTTCAATGATACGTCAAAAGATTACAAATCGTATCTAGTCGAAGACATTACCCTCAAAAATTGAAAAAAATTCCCTCGTTCCCCGTAAATGGGGAAAACCTCCAAAATAATTACAAATTTAAAATTGGCTAATTTTTTCAATTTTTTTTACTTAAAAGTGCCATAACTTTTTCAAAAATGAACATATCAATATAATTCTTTTTTATATAGATGCATAATATCATTACCTTTCATGTGGTATATTTTTTTCATAAATTTAACCCTTAACCTGCCTACAGGGGGGGATTCAAAATGACAACTTTTTCACAAAAAATTAACTTTTTCAACTTAATTTTTAAAAGTGTTCCGGAAAGTCTGACACTTTTATATATATCTTAAATTAAAGCTAATGTAATGTACTTTATTATGCAAAAAAAAAATTTCGGACTTTATTTAGTCTTCACGGTGAAAATAGCTACCGAATGCTATTATTGTGTGAAAATTCTCGATTTTATTTTTTACATTTTTAACTTTATAATGATATAACTTATTGAAAAGTGTATGCTAAACATAATTTTTTTATGAGAAATAATATTTTTTAATAATCCCTTTTTCATTCGACATACTTTATCTGAATCAGGATATTAATAACGAACTAGCAGATCATGTTGCTTTTGGTATAATCCACCAATTTTTTAAAATTAAACACTATCTAAAGATTTGCATCGAAGCGTTTTTTTTGATAGTGATTTCAATCACTGTCAGATATCATAATACTTGATCCAACTATGCCACGTCACCACTGTGCCGTGATCCCCCTGTTCTGGGTTTTTTAATTATTTTTTATTCCAGAAAAAGGCTCAATTTTCCAATTTATTTTTTTTTTTTTTAAGAAAAAATTTCATCTGAATTTTGCTATGCATATTTTAATCTAAATGTATAACTCTGATATACCTTTAAAGTAAACATCAAAATGAATATATCATTGATAGACACTATAATGTGTGTATTTTAAAATGCTCTTCTAAAAAATAATTAAATTGACTTTTAAGTTTTATTTTCCCTAGAACTAAAAATATAAAAAAAAAGATTAAGTACTATACATGTAAATATTTTAGTAATAAAGTGTATATTTATTAAAATAATATGTACAAAATGAGCTGAAGTTATTCCAAATCAGTTGATTAAACCTGAAAATAAAAGTTGATTGTGTTTATTAATCAACAACTAAATATTAATTTATGTAAAAAATAATTAAGATAAACTTAAAAAAAAATAGGTATACAGGTATCCAAATTTGGTAAGACACTCATTTTCTTAGAAACTATTGAAATATTATATTAAAAAAAAAAAAAAAATTAGATTTAAAAAATTCTACTATAACATAATTAAATAATTATTTTTCAACCCTCCAGAGTTAAAAAAAATGAATTTAAATTTTTAAATTTACATTTCTAAGAAATAAAAATTTTTTCTTCATATTTTTAGGAACTTATTTTTAACTTCATAAAATGGTATTCAAAAAAAAAAATTACAAACAATTTTTTTAATCTAATTTTTCATCTGTTACAGCATTTTAAACACTCAGTGGGTATTCAAAACTTTTAAACCTAATTTTTTTTCTCTTTGCAAAAATGTAAAATTCTTAAGTTTCTAAGAAAATAAGTGTCATACCAATTGGAATCATTCTGTATATTTTAATAAAATATAAACTTAAAATAATTATTAAACTTTTAAAATTATTTTGTATAAATGACCTTTTTATCTTAAAAAAATATTAAATAATTTAAAATCCACAATAATTGGAGTACAATATTTTTCCAACCGAGTTAAATAGATCATCTATTTGCTAAAAAGCAAATAGGTAATCTTAATACAGTTGCCAACTTTTTACTTGAAAACTAGTNTTGCTAAAAAGCAAATAGGTAATCTTAATACAGTTGCCAACTTTTTACTTGAAAACTAGTTGCATAAAGGTTAAATCTATCAAGTTTGGCTATGTATGTGTTTTAGTTCTCTATAATACATGTATAGATTTATGAAAGGAAGTTAAATATAATAAATATAATATAGATAAATAAATGTGCAATATAAAATTTTATGTTGTTATAGAAAAAAGCAATTTGTGTCTAAGAATATGCTACATATTTCTATGCAAATGCAGAAAAATTTACAAGTGCTTGAAGAACTCTACCCTATTAATCAATTTTTTGAAATTCACTGAACATTTTAGTATAATTTATATTTTTTATACTTCATATCTTCCAAATAACATCACAGCATATATACTTACCAAGATAATCGTCCATCAAGGTGCCAATAGCAAACTAGAAATGAAACACAAAAATTATTCAATCACAAATCAAATAAAAGTGTAAAAAGTGTACAACTAATAAAAATTGAATAATTAGTAAATGTAAAGAATTTTATTAATACTATTCTAACTGATAATTTCAATTTATAAAATTATATAGTTAAGATTTAGCAAATATTTTATGTACACTAGTTATTTATTATCAAATTAACTTACTATTCCTGTTGCATCAACACGTGTTCCAACAATTTTTAAACGAATTGTATCTTCTGGCTGAATGGCTATGTTCTAATTACATAAAAAATATATAATAAATAAACATGATAATTTGATTATTAAAATAATTTTTATTTACTTCTTCTTTAGATTTGTAACAAGGTGGTGATGTGTTTGGACAAAATTGTAATTCATTTGGAATACTCTGGAAAATACAGAATATAAAGTTCAAATGGATTTTAAGTTTTATAAACAAGTAAATAATTATAAAGAATTTGTTTATGTAATAAGTTTGTTTAGTAATATGATTGCTACTAACATGATGAGAAATAAAACAGGATAAAGGACCTATATCAGCAAACATTCCGACTTTGTTTAATTGAGTGACTACAGCTTCTAAAACTTCACCTTTGAATGGACGAAAAACAATAGCTTTGTATTTAACAGAATACACAACAAACCCTTGCCCAGGTAATATAAGTCCACTACCAATATTATCAATATGAGTTACAGCAATTACAAAACCATATCTAGAAAATATACATATAACATTCATAAAAATTTTAGAGTTTCAACAAAATTAAAGCTACATTTTTAATAATATTGAATGAATTTTTAATTTTATAAAAATTATAAAATAAAATTAATATTTACTTAATTTTTTTTTTTATAAAATTATTACCTTTTTTAAATAAGAATAAACTGTTTGAACATAAAACAACTCGAAGGAACATTGTTCCTACAAATTCTATTAAAGTTTTCGAAAACTAAAAAATAATTATAATACTCTATTTAAAAATAAGTTGTAGGATGGACATAAAATACATTATACCACCCAATTTTTTATAGAATAAACAAAATATATATTTTAATTTTCTCCAATCAAAGAATAATGTTATGATTAATACCAATATTTTTCTATTAAAACTTTTAGTTTTAACAACAATCATTCTTATATGTTTTTTAATATTCATTTACTGTTATAAAACCATCTTACTTTCCAGTGCATGTTCCTTCAACTTCACGGTACAATTTAGTTTTAACTGTATCCATTAATTGAGGACCAAAATATTTTGGATGTAATAACACCTCATGTTCTAATGCAATCTAATTATAAACAAAATATATTTATTATAAAACATAAACAAAATAATTAAAAGAATATATATAAATGAGAGATTTTTTTTAATTAAAAAAAAAGTTATTACATACGTGGTAAAACATTATATGTTTTTTAGTTTAAAAGAATACAACAATATTTAATATATTAGCCAAAAAAAATAAAACTGTATTTTAAAGATAAATAAATTATAATTATTAAATTTATTATTATACAAAGAACGTTAAATCAAAACAAAAAAAAGCAAGGGCTTAATTATTAAACAGGAAGGAATTTAGAATAATGTATTTAGAAATTACAAAATTCAAATTGAGCTCAATTTTACTGTATAATTTAATGATAAAAGATTCTTCTCGTTATTAGAAGTGATATCACAGACTAAATGATTTACATTGAGTCTCTGGTGATATCACCTCGTTATCATACCTCCTTTTATCCTTCAATTTCTGCTGTTTTATTCATGAAGACACGATACTAAAAATTTAGTGAAAATTAATGAATGAACATTTTATATAATTTAGAATCATAGTTTTTGCAACAATTACGCCTCTAATTATATTAAAAATTAAAACAATTTTGTACGATTAATGGAAAAACCAAAAAAAGTATCCTTATCTAAAGAAAAAAAAAAAACAAGACAGTAAGTGTTGGTGCTCAAATACAGTTAGAATATTATTTGCTATTTAATATTTAATTTAATAATTTAAATTAAAAATATTTATAAACAATTTCATGTTACTTATATGATACAATTCTATTACATAAATCGTTTTTAATAATTTTTGCTATTAATTTCCATAATTGTAAAATTTAAATTTTCAAATTATCCTGTTTTTTATTTAATACAATTATTTAGACAATCATCTTCACATTATCAATGAGAAATTCTGCAATGTCTAGTGTATTATTATTTCAATAATATGCAATGTTTTGTTACATATTAAAATCATTTTTTTTTTTTAATTTTATTAATAACTATTTTAACAATTCTTTTGAAAAAACTTTTGGTGGATTTAATGTAAGAGATAATATTTAATTAAACATAAATGCTGATAATTGTGCAAGGGCAATAGGTATTTTATCAGAATAACATGTAAACTTATGGAAAAATAAATGTATCAATATAAGCACACTATTGGTAAAACGGTAGGAAAGTTAGACTATTCTAAAATAATGTTTTTATAGAGACTTTTATGTAGTAATAATACAAATTAACAGTTTAGAATTAAATTACCGTTTAAACTAAAATTGGAATTTTTTCGATTATTAGTCTATTTTAACAAATATATAAAATGTTTTTTAATGTGAAAATAGTATATCATTAAATATTTTGAGAGGTATTTTTGAAGAAATGAAACTTCATTAGTTTTAATAAGTTAATATAGTTTTAATTAGTTGTACGCTTCTATATTTTTAAACCCTAATAATAAAATATTGATATTGAAAAGCTAAAAAAAATTTTGAATGGTTTAAAGCCTCATTATTTGTTAAAGTTTTTTTTATTATATTATAAAAATATATTATATTATTTATTAACTAGTAATTAAAAAAAAATATTCATAAATATTTATGATGTGAGTATTCTGTTACTAATTTTCCTAACTAGTATTGTTGTATAATATTTTTTAACACAATCTGTAGTTTTATTATACATTTATAAATATTTTATTTTTGATAGAAAAAAGTTGATCGAAGCAATGAAAAAGAAAAAAGAATGTGAAAAAGAAGCTCTTGAAATTGTTATAAAGTTAATTGATGGCAACTTTAACTTAGAAAACAATGAATTATTCACAAAAGTAATTTTAGAATTAAATTATGTTAAAAATATTACAATTACTTTCCAGGACACCTTTTTTCTGTTTTATTTTTTAATTAGTTAAGTTTCTCTTTTTGATAAAATTAATGTGTAAAAAAATTGTTGAACAAAAAATAGTCAAAATACAGTGGTTTGTTTGGCTAATTTTTCTTTAAAAAAAATGTCTATAATAAATTTATTATAGACTGGTAGTAACACACACAAATAAAGTTAAAAAATTAATAAATTATAAAGAAAAATAATTTAATTTTGTAGTTCAAAACTAATTTGATAATAAATATTTCAAAAATATTAGAAATTAATAATATTAATTGTTTGTATGGAGAAAACTAGTTAAGCAACTTTTTATTTGATATAGGGGATTATTTTTAATTTTTGAGATTAATATATTTAACAAGATACTAGTTGTTATTGTTTGACATATTGTTAAAAAAAATTGGTCAAGTGAGAGCTGAGAAAATAAATGACAGCCACAAAAAAACAACCACATAATAATTTTAATATGAAAAAAAAATTTTCTTTTCACAAGGGGAGACTACAGTGATTGGGTTCTTGATGTTTATTGAAGTTATTAAATCTAATTAAGAGGAAAATGCAATTCCGTTTGTGCTTTGTATCTCAAGCATAAAAGACATAAGTGTTACGGACTTAGCAACCATTCATCGCATTTGTTCGGTGGATTATAATGACAATTTAAGCTAGTTCAAATTTAAAATTTATTTTTCTCAACTTAAAAGAAGCAAAATTAGTGTACTCCCCTTGTAAAGTATTTTAAAATAAAATAAAATACAATACCTAGAATTTTAATATAAAAATACCAAATTTTTTAATACGGTAGCCATTTTCAACATAAAAACTGACATTTTTTCCCATATTAAAGTATATTATATAAGCTTTAATTTAAGATATGTATTAAAGTGTCAGTATTTCTGGAACATTTTAAAAAATTAAGTAGAAAAAGTCTAATTTCTATTCACGTGTTCAAAATTTTAACTCCCTCATATAAAGGGAAATGGTCCAATTTAAAAAAAAAGTATATCGAATGAAAGGTGTATAAAAAAAATATTTATAAAAAGAAAAATTATATTGATCAATACATTTTTCAGAAAGTTATTAAATATTAAAACTATTATTTTTATCACAAAAATAGCATATTTTTTAATATGGTAGCCATTTTCACTATGAAGACAAGTCCAGAGGTCAAATTTTTTTTTTTAATTTAAGTATATTACATAAGCTTCAATATATGATGTATAAATATGTTAGTATTTCTGAACACTTTCAAAAATTACGCTGCAATTATAGGGGGATTCAACACTTTAAACTTAATATTGTCTTTGTGATAAAAATGGCTACCTATTCAAAAATATGCTTATTGTATGTTAAAATTCCGAATTTTATATTTTTAATTTTATATTCAAATACCTTACAAGGGTTTACCATAGTAATAAATCCACCATTTTTTATAAAAGTTACATGAATTTAACTTAAATAAATTAAAACTAAAACTTATAAATTTCTCCGTTGGAGTGGGGTTTTTTTATAAATTCTCCGAAAAAAAAATTACAATACTAAATTATTAAATATCAATCTTATACTATAATTAATTGTTATAATAAATATTTATTCATATATTATTATTCTAAATCAAAGAACTACTAATCAGGAATAACGAAGGAAATAGGAATTCATTTTATTTTTGGTATAATCCACCAATTTCTTAAAATTAAACGCTATCTATAGCTTTGCATCAAAGTGTTTCTTATGATAGTGATTTTAATCACTGTCAGATATCATCTATACTTGTCCTAACTATGCCACGTCCACACTGTGCAACAGTTTTTTTTTTTTTTTTTTATAAATAATTTTATACAGAATAATTTTTTCAATAATTTGGTGTGATCACTGGGCTCANTTTTTTTTTTTTTTTTTATAAATAATTTTATAAAGAATAATTTTTTCAATAATTTGGTGTGATCACTGGGCTCATCAATCTCCTTGAAAAGCTAATATTGTATAATTATAATTGTCTAGTGTTAAGAGTTTAGTACTAAATTATTTAATTTTCTGTATCTCCCTAACAATTTCAAACATGGATATAATCGGTTATTGCACTAGATCCTTCAATTATTTTATATTTTATAGTTAAAGTGTTCAATTCCAATATTCAATAGCGAAATTTTATCAGTAATCATTTAGAAAATTTTAGATAAATTAAGAATTTTTAGTATATAATTGTGAAAATTACTTTATTAATAATTATGAAAGTTATTTTTGTGTTAAGAATACGAAAATATTTGTCATCGCGTTTATTAATTAAAATTAAAATGTTTAATCACACGAGTAAGAATGTACGATATACATGGAATACAAGACGACAGCGAAGTACATTTAATTCGAGGTCGGATAAAGAACTGTTCATTGCGGGCCTAACCGTTTTTGGTTTGTACACCTTCGCGTATAGAGCGCGCGCTCTCGCCATGTCTAGAAGGTTCAAGAAGTTTCTGATGTATAACATAGAGGGCGCTCCTTCAAGAATCTTCTCAATGCTTGACGGTCAACTAAAATCTTAAATTTTCAACTTTTTTTAATTTACCGTCACACCACCTCCCTACGTAATTTAATTAGTTGAAGTTGAATATATTTGGAAATCTAGACGACCTGAACAAGTACGTTCAGGTGGTTAATGATTCAAACCCAGTTATTTGTTATTGATCGTTTATCGTCTGTTGTTTTGCTTATAGGCGATTTTCGTTGAATTTGGTTATAACCAAGTTCAAGAAAAATAATACGATAATCCAACAATGGATTATCGTGTTATCTGTCAGTAAATAAGTAGGTTTAACTCGATCGATCGTATCCGTAAAAGAATGATTTCGAATTTTAAGCGTGAAATTCGTGTCATACCGTACAAGTATTTCGTAAGTGCCTAGGTAAGGTGGTTATAATGCTATTCATGCTTCCCTAAGAAATACATGTGTATACAAACAATTGTGAATTTATGCGACAAGATGTGGGTATAAATTTCAGAACAAAAATGATCCAGAAAATAAAAAGGTCGTCTTTTCAGTTTGCGTATTGAGGATTTTATAAGAAATCGCCGAGTAGAGACATATATTCATATATAGTTCGGTCGACGTAGCCTTAAGATCCTCTTTGAATAAAAAACGTATTCATAGAAAACATTCGATTGCTAACAAGTATTACCATCTAAAGAACTGGAATGACACCAGACTGACCGTTGTATCATCGTAGATATGTCATATTCGATGTGAAAAATGTTTTGTAGTTGACGAATAGAGAAGAAACATATCGTCTTACTTTCGATCGTTGACAATGCAGGCAGACGCGTTTTCATCGTGTAGTAATCTTTTTGCATTAAAGATCATACAAATCAATCCAAATCTAAGTGAATTGAAATGCGTAAATCAAGGTGGTTCAGTTTATGTAACTCGTCAAAAACACGAAATCGAAATGTTAATAGTAAGAAGGGTTATGGGCGTCCAATCGCCGTGTCACAGTAAAGTAATGATCGTAAGTAATAGTTTCTTTAAGCGTAATAATTGTCACACGTGAGAAAGCTTGTGAGTTCATTCAAATCATATCCTGAGATTTAGTAAGTGCTTAGTAATCCAGTAAAAGAGATCTCTATTCGTCAGTGATGTTGTTTTGTTCATCTTTTACATGTTGTATATCCGTGATGAATTCAGAAATGAATATCAATTGTCTGAAAGTTTAAGTCGGTTTGTTTTGAATGAAGGCATAAATAAGACTTATGATTAGTATAAATAGGATATGGTTATGCTTCAAATACGCATCTAAAATACTTCACAGATTCATAGATAGCGAGTAATTCTCTTAATATGCGACCATGTACTTTGTTTTGCAGACATTTTTTTTTTCAAATATGCTATTAGTTCCTATTGGCTATCATTTAGTTTTTGAAGGCATGCGCCAAATGATTGGCTAGATGCATCTGTAAAAAAACTAAGATATACACCCGTATGAGAATGAACTAAGAGAGTAGCTGTCTTTACTGATATCAAAATATGCTATTCTTCAGAGATTGATAACCGTTCTATCAGTTTAAAGTGTTTATAACGTTTGGTAGGTACCGCAGTTTTTAAGTTTTCTATTTCTACCGCATTACACGTATCAAAAGATGAACAATAACATAATTAAATTTAATTTAGTCATTTGTTCCCGATATTGTAAATTATGAATGTACTTGAGATAACTATAAACTCGTATTTTTAGATCAAAAGGTGGTAACTTCCTGCGATGCGATTTACTGTAGACACGGGTTCTTATTGTTGATGGAGAGCTG
The DNA here is from genome assembly GCF_025091365.1 of Daktulosphaira vitifoliae. Lineage (NCBI taxonomy): Eukaryota > Metazoa > Arthropoda > Insecta > Hemiptera > Phylloxeridae > Daktulosphaira > Daktulosphaira vitifoliae. The sequence continues at coordinate 14,244,093 of NW_026099573.1, forward strand.
CTAGGCGGCCGTTTCTCTGGCGTAGCATTTCCAATTGATTGTGTAGATCTTTTTCGTAGTTATAATAGTCTTAAAGCATCGAGATCACCAATGTATAAATTACTTTATTATTAATTATTTTAAGTTATTTTTGTGTTGGTAACATGAAAATATTTTTCATCGCGTTTATTATCTAAAATTAGAAAACTTTAATTAGTCTAAAAGGACCACGGCGAGCCATCAGAATAATGAAAAAGTTTTTATTGAAAAATTCAATGATTTATTCGACATATCACATGCAAACTCAACGAAAATTATGACAATTGAAGAAAATAAATTATTCTTAACGTGTCAGCGAGATAAACAATGAAAAGGTTATATGACTAGTTCTGATTATAATTTAAATTTACACAAAAACTGAACAAACGCAAAAAAAAATTGAAATAACAGAGATCTTAAATTTCAAAAATTTCAATGTATGTCTGGTATGTAATTTATTATTATGTCTTTATTACAATTATAAAATAAAATATTTGATGAATTATTTTAGATGAGCTAGTCATATTAGACTCTAGTATTAGTAGTACAGAAGAAGAAAGTAACGAAGAAAACAATATTAGATTTGATTGTTCTGTGTCAGATATACTTGATGAGGACAAACCTGGGCCATCCTACTTAAAAAGAGTGAGAGGAAAGCGGCAGTTTATAACACCAAAATTTGTTGCTGCTGTTGATAAGTACAAGCTTAGTGATAGAAATGCAATACATTTGTTAATAGCAACTGTATAGACAATGGTACTGTACGCTTCATTTAAATGCTAATTAGTTGGTTATTAATCATACTTCAATACACGTAATTCGATATTTGAAAAATTTCAGGAAAAAATATTACATCTATTATTGTTTATTTCAATAGTAAATTATTACCATGAACTAGAAAAACAAATATTGATAGACTTCCGGTTGATATAAGTTTTGATGAAGATAAGAAACTGCTTGGCGTTCCATTTACTAAATCGGGTACAGGCAAAGAACAAGCGCTAGTAATTAATAAATTATTAACAGAATGAGATATTAGATATAAAGTCCAGGCTATCTGTTGTGACACAACAGCCCATAATATGGGAAAGTTACAAGGCCGTTGTGTCATTTTAGAACAATATCTATAAAAAGATCTTTTATATCTACCATGTAGACACCATGTATTTGAAACATTTTAAACAGTATATTTAAAAAAAAAATTTGTCTATCTAGTCGACCAAATGTTTCATTATTTAAAATTTTCAATAGAGTTAACCACAAATTAAAGGTTGTTCAATAAAATCAGTAAAATTTACCAAGTAATTAGTTAAAAAATAATTTTCATCCCCATTTATGAAAATTCAACCAGGAAATAATTATTTGATTATCACAAAATTTCATAAATCTAATTTTTATAACACATAGAACACTGGGCGTCCTTATTAAATATATTTAAAGATAATAGACTTATGGATCTAAGGACCACCCCAATGTACAATATACATGGAATACAAGACGACAGCGAAGTACATTTAATTCGAGGTCGGATAAAGAACTGTTCATTGAGAGCCTAACCGTTTTTGGTTTGTACACCTTCGCGTATAGAGCGCGCGCTCTCGCCATGTCTAGAAGGTTCAAGAAGTTTCTGATGTATAACATAGAGGGCGCTCCTTCAAGAATCTTCTCAATGCTTGTCGGTCAACTAAAATCTAAAATCTTAGGTTTTGATAATTTAATTGTCATACCCCCCCCCACACTATTAATTTTAATTGTTGTCGACGTTAATACACCTACTAACTATTCAGATATTATGGCATATTGCCACTTATTACATTAATATAAGTATACTTATAGGTTAAACTCATGTAAATTATTGATTAGTGCTTATTAGCTATTCCAAAAGCTACTTGATCTGCTGGTTCCTTATTAATATCTCGATAAAGATAAAGTATGTCAAATGAAAAAGGGTTTATTAAAAAATATTATTTCTCATAAAAAAATTGTGTGGATCCATAAACTTTTCAATAAGTTATAGCATTATAAAGTTAAATAT
>NW_026099573.1:14246242-14246412 GCF_025091365.1 Daktulosphaira vitifoliae
ATTTCGCCGCGAAGACAAGTCCAGAGGTCAAATTTTTTTTTTTTCAAATTAAAGTATATTTAGCTTTAATTTAAGATATATATAAAAGTGTCAGACCTTCCGGAACATTTTCAAAAGTTATGTTGAAAAAGTAAATTTTTTGTGAAAAAGTTGTCATTTTAAATCCCCCC
>NW_026099573.1:14247105-14255842 GCF_025091365.1 Daktulosphaira vitifoliae
AAAAAACACATCATAGTAAAACCAATACCTTCTCAGCTTCGCATCGAAGCTAAAAATCAAAGAGGCTAAACTTATTTCTTTATATTCCTAATATTTTATAGTTTGTGAGAAAGGGAAAGAGCTAAAATCCATTAGCTGAGCCACTTAGGTACAAACTACAATAAAGGTCTGAGTAAGTCTGATTTTATTGTAATGATTTATCGTAAGGACATCATAGTCTTCTAAATTTTTAATGTGTGACAGATTTATGCGACATCAAATGTAAATTTAATTTTTTGTTCTTAAAAAAATTTTTATATTATAAAATAATGATAAAAATAAATTAATGAACTTCTTTTCAACTAAATTTAAACAGACCCATAGTACTCATGAGGCTCTATTGGCACTGTGTTGTGGACTGTATTAAATCACTTCACTAGTTTTTTGGATTTTTAAGGTGTTAATAGATTAAAGTGATTTTTTGAATAATTTATAAATTTGTCATCTATTTTAGTAGTTTTTTCATATTTTGTATTTAATTTCAGATAGGTAAAATAAATGTTTGCCATTATGAAGACGTAGTGGAAGAACGATTTATAGTAAAAAAATGTGGTTATTTTATGTGCCAACAACAATTGACATATATTCCAAAACAACAATACCAGATTTCAATACTTCATAATAAAGTTTATGATATTACCGAAAGGAAGGTATTAAAATATTAACTGTTGATAGTTAATACTATTAATATACAAGCTTTTTTTTAATTTATTAATTTTTTGTCTCATTGGCTTTTACATTTATGAACTATAATTTTTACCTTTTTTATTAAAGAATTACTATTTTCTAATTACTTTAGTTTTCATGTATAATAAATATATTTTTTATAAAAAGTACTTCATAATTAAGACTTAAAATATAAATTGACTCCTCTTAATATTTAAAAAGAAAAAATGTACAATATTCATATTTCAGTGTCACTTAAATATGATACATTCTATAATTATATATAAAGAATACAATCTATTATTTGAATACATTCTTGCTTCTTTTATGATTAATAAAAAAAATTTCAGAAATTTTGTAGTGATATCTGTTATAAGAGCTCTAAGTATCTACAAAATCAACTTTTAACTAGTCCACTGTGGTTGCGTGAATCAGAAGTTATACCCACATTCAAATTATTATCCAGCCAAAAAACCATCAAGTAAGTAGATCAATTAAAAAATGATATGATTGTTTTATAAATATTAACTTTATCTTAAACTACAACATTTTTGTTTGACTATTTAAGGGCACATCAAGAAATTAGCAAAAACAATAGTGAAGAACTTGATGCAACTAGTACAAAAGAAACTAATAGAGAGCAAGAACTTATTGATGAAATGGGAAAAATAAAATTAAGTTAATTCTCTTATATTTTTGATCAATAGTTTATTTTAAAAAGGCTGAAAACAACTTAATTTTAATAATTTATTGTTTAATATACTTATAACTTATAAACATAACAAATAAATTAGTAATCATTTACGCGACCCCATCTCATTCTTTCTTTCCTCATTTCCAATTTGAGCCAAGATGGAATACTCTTTTTGAATGGTACAGCATTTGGATACTTGAGAGGTAATGGAGATTTTTCAAATGGGTGTCTCTTTTTCAGTTTTCTAAGCAAAAATTCTTTTGCAATTTGTTTTTCATCTCGATATTTATCCATATATCTATGTAAAAAATAATATTGATTAATAAATTATTATTATGAAGTTTTAAAAGTATGATGAATCTAAAAAAAATGATAAGCGAATCATTTTTAAATGCACTTAATCTAAAATTACTTTAGTTTATAAAAAAAAATTAATAAAATCTGATTATAATATCCATAATATTTTTGAATAATTATCTTCTAAAATGAAGCTTAGAATGAAAGAAATACAAATGATACTTCATTAATTTTTTATTTAAATGAATATATTTTTTTTTATAAATAATAATTTTAGGTTAAACAAAATACTGAATAACATTACAAACTAGTTTTATTTAAAAACTTAAAGTATTTTTAAAAAAAGATATAGCCTACTATTTGTATAATGTGGATGTAATAAAATATATTTAACTCTAATATGTATTTTTAAATACACACAGATATTGATAACAGGAAATTTGTTGTAATTTACTTACAAATTAAAAGGTTGTTTTAGAGGAAACCATTTTTGAGGTTTGATGTAAGGTGCTGGAAAATCATATTCGTACACAGGTTCTTTGATATTTAATTTTTCATGATAAAATTGTGTTACACTGCTATCCCAATCAGTTTGATAGAAAGCTAATCCAGCAGGTGTGAGGATATCTTGTCTTGATTGATAAAAATTGTATGTATTAAATGTTCGCCTATCTAATTCAAACCTGAAAAACATATAATAATAAAATTAATACCTTCTTAGCATCGAAGCATAATTTTTTATAGAACAAAATAATCTTACTTTAATTTTGCATATTATAATGATTTAACAGGATAGGATAAAAGTATATTTTAATTTGATTTAAATTTTAAATCATATTTTTAACAAAATTGTAGGCTTTAGATTTACTTACTTATCATTATCATTAGCTAATTTTGTCAGTTGTGAATAATCTATTTTTGATGATTGTCTATAAAGAATAAAAATCATTCTTTGATAACCTGTGCCTCTAGCAGGAAACGGTTGTAAATAACTAATTGCAGTTTCTCCTTTACTCACTTTTCCACCAGGAATGTTTCCTCTAAAAATATTACAAAATATATTATTTATTTAAAAATAATAAATATTATGACAAGTTTTTTTATACAATTTTACTATATACAAATGACTGTATAGAAAGTACACTATTATTATTATGACTTTTACTAATATTAATTAAAAATTTAAGTGCAGTGGGAACCCAGTGTAGTGGAATTGATAGATATTTTTTTGGATAATAATTAAATGTAATCTGACATTGATTAAAATATTAATTTTATGCTAAAGGAGAAAAATAACAAGTGGAAAAATAATACAACTACCTCCCTCAAAGAAACGTTTTAGCATCACTACTTTTTAATATTTACACAAAAAATTATTAATGATTATAATCATTCAAGACGCCCCATAACAATAAATTTTTTGTACACTGATGACCTTGTAATAGTCACACAAGAAATAATTTTGAATAAATAAAGAAAACATTAAAGTATTCATTTATAAGAAATAATATAATCTAAAAATTAAAATGAAAGGCTTGTTCAAAGGTACTTCAAATGTCAACCCTGTGTTATCTATCTGGAAAGTACACTAGTTCAGTATGGTGTAGTTCAGCACACACTAAAAAAGTAGACGTTATCCTAAATAACACAAATAGAATAATTACTGGATGTTTAAATCTCATACCAGTAGGAAAAAAACAGATTTTGAGTGGGGCCCCTTCAAATATAAGAAGAGAAGTAGCAGCAATGGTAGAAAGGAATAAACAGATAAAAGACTACAGACACTCCATGTTTGGCAAAGTTTAAATAAGGGGTCGATTAAAATCTAGAAAACTATTTATTAAATCTAGTGAATCTATCAAAAAAATTCCAATAGTGTTAAGATAAAAAAGGTGGCAGGAAAGAGTCACCGGTAGCTACAAAAGTACAATATGAGACAGAAGCCTTTCTAAAGGATACAATTTATCTTAGTGTACATGAAAGACTATTAATAGAATATAATCGGAAGTAAGAAGAACTAAAGAAAACATGTGCAAACAATAAGGCATCTATTGGAATACCCAATGCTAATAGTAAGAGGAGAGAGAGTAGGTTTTTTAGGGCAAAAATTAAAAGACAATGCAATTAAAATTGCTGATTTCTGGAAAAAGAAAATTTTAAATCTACCACTGATCATAACGCGAAAAAGAAAAAATTATTAAACTTACTGAAATTAAACACTTTGATATATATATTTGATCAACATTAAAAAGAGTATAATTAAACTAAAATAAGTATAGTTAAACATATGCTTTATAAACTATTGAAGTTGTATTTACCGAGGTTTAGAATAAGAATATTAAAGTTTATTGAATATTTTTTCATTTAAACTTGGCATAACAAATTCCTTTTACTAATGTATTGAAAATTATATTTACAATTAAAAAAATAATTTTGTTTATAGACTTAAAAATGATTTATAATAAAACTATTTATTATTAACCAGTTTCAAAACAAATACCAAATTAAAAATCATTTAAAAATTTATCGACATTAGAGTTCTACTCATAGAAAACAAGTTGTTCTCAGAATATCTTTCTGAAAACGAGATTTCAGATGGCTTTTTTTTTCATCTTAATGTACATTGTAGTAGCTTTAATTTAATGTAGGTTTCAATAAAATATATTTTTAAAACATTATCAAAAATTGAAAAGAAAAGAAAAATTTGATATGATTCCTTTGATTGATTGATTTGATAAGCCTTGTTTATTGATTAAATTTTCAAACAAAATTATGACATCAGTAAATTTAATGTCTACACTATTTCGAATAAATATTTTGCAATAATTCATCTATTTTTAATAAAAATATTTCAATATAAAGTGAAAACTAAAAATATCAACATTGACTGTTTTATGACAATTGTATTTTTTGAAACATTTCCCTTTATTATAGTGATTGAGAGAAATTTGTCAAAATTATGAAACTGATTACTTCAACTAGATACATTTCATGATTTTTTATGTAACATGAAGCAAAACAAGACCAATAGGGATGGAAATAATGGCGTATACGGACACAAAAAATCAGTATAAAGTAAAACCAATAGCTTCTCAACTATGCATCAAAGCTAATAATTGGTTACTTTAAGTTATGATAGCATTAGTTGTTTTTAAAACTAACTTACTAGCTAATGTAAGCTAACTTACATTAGCCAATGAACATATTCAACGTCTTCTTTTTGTAAATGCTCATCAGGATTAGTTAAGACTAACGTCCACAAAGAGTCTTCTGGAGCATCAAACTTAATTTCTGGAACTTTCAAAGCCTACATACAAAAAGGTATTGTAAAAACAACTATTAATTGATAAATAATTAGACGACTTAATTTAATTTAACATCAACACTTTACTTCATTAGGTTTAACAATATTTCCTCTATAAACAGGCACATTACTCGAATCATCTATGTTGTAATTGATATCCAGTAAAATGTAAGGCATGAAGTAAGCATCACCAAATAAATGTTGGAAAACCCCATAATGTTCAGCTATTTTTTTTATGTGCAATGGAGCATTAGTTTTGGACCACTCTTCATTAATATTTTCCATTGATATAGGTACTAAAAATATAATTATAAAAAACAAAAAAAAAACATTAAACATTAAAATTTAAAAAAAATTATAAATAATTCTTTTACAGTTAAAACATTTTAAATTATATTTTTGAAATTAAATTTAAATAAGCTTGTAACTGTCAATATTTTAAATACATTCTTATAGTATTTATAACTTAAAATTGTATACAATTTGAACATGTACAACATAATAAAAAATGTTCAGCAGATAAATGAATAAATGAGCCATTGCACAGCAAAGTCAGCAATCTCCTTTTTTAATTTTAACTTTTATATATTTTTAAATTTTAAAATACATATAAATAAATGTTTAGATTATATAAATAATGATTTTCTAAGAAAAATGATATATTTACTTGTCAAGATAACCAACTTTTTTTTTATATTTTTGAAATTATTATTATTGCATTTCATTATTATGAAACGTAAAAAAAAAAAAAAAGAAGATGATTTCATATTTTGCTGTACAACATCTTAAATGTATTAATATACTTTAACTATGAATGAATAATAAATTTAATGTGTTTTTGTTTAAACATTAGCTAACATTCATTATTCCTCGCTAATTTTTCTAATTCTGCATTGCATTTGATTTTCTTCATGTAATCCATTCGATAAGCTGTTTCTTTTTTTCTATCTCTGTCAATGGGTGGTAATCCAATATCTACTCTATAGTGTACTGTAGGATTTTTGAAGTTCAATTCTACAACAACAAAAATAAAAAGATTGGGTACAACTAACACACCAAATGTACAGCTAAAATTAACAGATATGAAATTTGATTATTAGGTCATCATCAAATATCTTTGATCACTATTACGTATGAATAAATAACATACACCACAATTATTTTAGGAATTATACATTTAATAGATCAATATATTCTATCCAATGTTTGAATAAATCACTATCATCACTGATAATTAAGATTTTACTATTAAAGGCAATGATCAAATTGAAAAAACATATGTAAAGAAACTCTGTTTAACTATAAAAAAATTATGGGCGCATAGAAAGTATAGTAGGGAATTTCATTACCCCATTCTACTATGAGCACTAGTCATAAGGTAATTTGTAAGACTAAATACACACTATATTTAATAGAACCATATCAAGGGGAATGCTAAAACATCTTTATTATAAATACATCTTCATTCGCTCAATTACCTTGTAATCTCTGAGCCAAAGTTTTCCCATCTTTCGGCGATTTCCCAAGATTCCTACGCTGACTTCGGTATCTTACACCGTATGCAACCATCGACAAACGTTGGGTCTGTTTCAACAAATAAGTCGTAGAAAGTATACTCAACATGATGATAGAACTTTAATTAATTAATAGTTTAAAATGACTTAACAAAAGCTAGAGAGACCTAAACATTCTTCTGTTCATTTCGATCCATCCAGCAGACATTACCGGTATCAGTTATGATTACGATTATTAAGTGATATTACAGAACAAGATTATGTTGTTCTGTGTGATATAAGATTACATTACAATCTCAAATATGTTATTATCAGTGTATACGATTAGGCGGTTAGCAGTCATAGTACGAAATCGTTAAATTTTTATTCAAAATGTTTTACAACATGATGAAATTTAAATAAAAATTCATTATATTCTTTGCTGTATTCTGTTCTATCTTGCCATCACCATAAGCGCAAATAATAAACAATATTAGGGGTGCTTAATGTAATTTACCAACTTTAAAAATGCTATTATACAGCCAGAAATGCAATTCGAAAATTTCGACAGTGCTATTAACATCTCTCGAGAGTTTAAGTAAACAAAGCATTTTAATAATTGTGACTAATGTCATTACCTCGTAAAATGTTTCTAATACTACTAAAAATAAAATAGACTTGGTTTTAATTTTTTTGGAATTTGCAATTAAAACGATTAATTTTTTTTTCTATCTTTGATCGAATAGAAATTAATATTAACCAATATGATTGATAATTTAGTTTGAAAAAATCTAATTAAAACAGATTCTCTTGGAGAGTTATACACGCGAATACCAATGGTACTTACCTGCGGGACATGTCTACTGAGCTAACTTAAAAAAAAAGTAAATGAAAATTAACGTCTGAAATACAGTTCAAAAATAATATTTTATAAAACCGCAATCAAGGGGAGGATAACATATATCTCCCATAAATTATTTATTATAAAGAACAAATCATAAAAAATATGCTATTAACTTAGTCTATAAATCCAAAAAATATTAATTGTATTAAATGTTATGAGTGGTCAGAACATACTGGACGACTCTGTATGTAAAAAAACGGTAGCACAGTGGGGTCGAGGCACAGTGTGGACGAGGCATAGATGGGACAAGTATAGATGATATCTGACAGTGATTAAAATCACTATCATAAGAAACGCTTCGATGCAAATCTGTAGATAGTGTTTCCTTTAGAGAAATTGGTGAAATATTTTAAAAGCAACATGAACTCTTATTTCTTTAATTATATCCTGATTAGTAGTTCTTTGATTTTAAAATATAATATATGAATAAATACTAATTATAGTTTTTAAATTTAGTATGAAATTGTGAGGCCAGCTATGATGTATGGTTCATAGTGTTGGGCGGTTGATAAGAAAGTAGAGCAGAGAATAAGTGTAGCAGAGATGAGAATGCTTAGTTGGATGAGTGGAGTGACTAGAGAAGATAGGATAAGGAACGAGCATATAAGAGGAAGTATAGGTGTTGCGTCAATCGTGGATAAGATGACAGAAAATAGACTTAGATTGTTTAGTCATGGTATGAGGAAAGAAGAATCGAAAGCTGTAAGTACAGTTATAGAAATGAATGTTGAAGGAAGAAGAGATAGAGGAAGACCAAAAAAGAGATGGAGGGATGCTATTGAATGCGATTTGAGGACAGCTGATGTGAGCGTAGAAGATGTGGGAGATCGTGTCAAGTGGAAGCTTAGGATAAGGGTGGCCGACCCCAAGTAGTTGGGATTAAGGCAAAGAAAAAGAAAAATATTACCAGATATTCCGGTGGCAATTGACATAATATGATTGTTATTTCGGAATGTACAATTTAGCGTTTAGTTGGGTTTAAATAATATAGCGTCAAATCAATTACCTACTCTATCGGTTGTATCTCAATATACACTACACTTTAATGATACAATAAATAAATAAATAAACTCACACATACACACATATGCATTTATAACATTGTGTCAAACGTAAGTGTAACATGATAAAAAGTAACAGTAAAATTAAAAAAATGGAATATAAATTTTACTACTCATATTAAATGTAATGTAACTCGAAAAATATTTGTTTAAATGAAAAAATATAANGAAAAATATTTGTTTATATGAAAAAATATGAGATATTTTTTTTGTTTATAATTGTCTTTTAAACAACTTTTGTACGAAACTTTTTTTTGTAAGTTAAATATTTTTTGAGAA
>NW_026099573.1:14255942-14258868 GCF_025091365.1 Daktulosphaira vitifoliae
TTTAACTAAATGAACCAGTCAAAACAAAGTTGTTAAAAAGATTTACTCAATTGAGTGTATTATAAAATTTGATTATATTTGAAATGATTTATATAACAACATGATCCAAAAAAATTTGTAATATTATAGTCTAGTAGAGCACACACAAATAGAGTAAAAAAATAATTTAGTTGTTATAGAGGTGGGCAAAAGCTTCCCATGCAATCACACCTATGGGTCCATTGTGCTCACCTCCTTAATTGTATTAATTCGGTTTCCTCAAATAAGTGTTTCCACCAAAGTGTTGTTGCTATTGTTGAATACTTAAGACTATATGTATGACGTCCTACTAGGCCGCACCACTCATATATATTCAAAGAATCCTGTCTCTCTAGCGAAATTAAGTATCTCTTTGGGTTGTAAGTTTTTGATATCTTCTTTTTTGGGAAAAGATTTTCCCAAATGTTTAGATTTTAATGTGTCCAGAGTATCACATTCACACAATGTGAAGTGAATCTTTTTCTTCTGTTCCACACTTCCTGTACAGTGGTTGTTCTGACCACTATTCTCCCATTGTGTGAACGTGTTTAAGCAGATGACTGTGTCCTATCAGTACACCAGTCAAAGTGCTTATTAGATGTCTAGTCATGCTATTAAGATCAACCAGCATTAGACTGGGGGACTTGATAAACATTTTAGATTATCTGGGTACCACTCAATGAATCCTATCATATCTATGTTCTGGCCCAACATAGATGTTTTCTGCACCTGTCCTCACTAGAAAGTCTGCTTTTTCTTACCAGTCACACCGCTGTGTCCTAGTATCCATGCCAGTATAACTTTATTGAACCTTGCTGGTGATTATAAAGTTTCCCTGAATTCAGGGACTAGCCTTGGATTCGCCTGGTTATTACTAAGTGCTTTCAGAGCGGCTTGACTATCACTTAAGATAGTTATGTTCCTTTTCTTGAATACTAGCAGGTTCTAGGCCCCTACTAGTATTGACATTTCCTCTGTTTGGAACACAAAGTGTATTGTGCCCATTGTCATGCTGATATTTATACAAGGTTTTAATCCCCAAATGGCAGCATTTAGTTTTCCTGATTTCTTGAAGCCGTCTGTATAAATTAGAAACCCTCCTTTCCTAGTCAGGCGATTTATATTCCATTTCTTACGTGTTAAGACCTCAACTTTTTAGGCAATTTTATTCGGATAACAGGTTTGATACTGTCTTAGGGATATCCCAGTATACTCCGTTCTAGTATTTGACTATGTTCTATCCATAGCCCAAACACCTAAGTTGTGGAGTCTTATTGCTGTAGCTGTGGTATGAGCTTTAACCTCTATGTGTAAAGAAGGTAGTTCAATTAGTGCCACCATTGGTGTGGTTCTTATCACTCCGGTAATGGCTATAGCAGAAATTCTTTGAATACATTTAAGTTCATTCCTGACTGTAAACAGTGTTATTCCAGTCTCCCAGTCCAAGGCACCATACAGAATTGTAGGTTTAATCACTGAAGTGTATAGCCAATACATAACTCTTGGCTTAAGACCCCAGAGTTCTGCTGCATGTCCACAATGTAGCTATTACTTTTTTCACTTTTTTCTCAATATGTGATTTCCATCTTAGCTTACTATCTAGGAGAATACCTTAGTATTTCACTACTGTCTTAAAGCCAACTTCTTGTCTATTCAGGCTAAATGTACCAAGACTGTCAAGCCCTGTACTATTCCTAAACCCAACACCATAACAAGAGAGATAAAACCCCTCGTTGTGTTCAGCAAATATGATAATGCTTCATTACCATTATTGGTGAACATATCGTCTGGCAGTAGTATTGCCTCGACTGTTTTGTTCGATCCATTTTGTAGTGAACGTAATTCTGAAGGTCAGTTGCGGCCCTTTCAGTGCTTCGTTCCGACCCTAATCTAAACTGTAGGTATTTGAAACATCGTATTATCATTAAATATAGATAGTGTAGAGTAGTGATGGCTCAAATAAGTGTTTCCACCGAAGTGTTGTTGCTGTTGTTCAATACTTAAGACACACACATAATGTGAAATGAATCGTCCGCTTTTTTCCTCGTGTCCTGTAGAGTGGTTGTTCTGTCACTTCTATTGTGTAAATATGTTTAAGCAGAATACCGTATCCTGTCAATAGATCAGCCAAAGTGCTTATTTGATGTCTAGTAATGCTATTAAGATCACCCAGTAGTAGGGTTGGGTTGGCATAAGATAGTATTCGTGAAGCGAAAGTTACTGGTGTTTCAGAAGTATCAGGTTATTAATGTAATAAGACTGCACCTAGCGCATATGAAGAAGAGTCAACTATTAGTTTAAGTGGTAATTTTTGATCGTCAAAAGATGTTTCATTGGCGGGGAACGAGGGAAAATTTTTCAATTTTTAAGGGTAATGTCTCCAACTAAATACGATTTGTGATCTTTTAACGTATTTTTGAAAGAAATCAATCCAGTGAGAGCTGAGAAAAAGTGGCAGCAGACATAAAAAAAAAACACATCATAGTAAAATTAATACCTTCTCAGCAATAAATAATTTAATTATACTTTTGTTTTCATTTTTTGGTAATTTCCTATTTATTCATAAATATTATTTTAATTATAATTAGACCACATTTGTTTTTAAAAACACATTGAGTAAAGAGATAGATTAAAAATAAAAAACGGTAGCACAGTGGGGTCGCGGCATAGTGGAGACATTGCATAGTTGGGTCCAGTATAGATTTAATCTGACAGTGATTAAAATCACTATCATAAGAANGGGTCCAGTATAGATTTAATCTGACAGTGATTAAAATCACTATCATAAGAAACGCTCCGATGCAAATCTGTAGATAGTGTTAAATTAAAAAATAAAAAAAAACGGTAGCACAGTGGGGTCGAGGCACAGTGTGGACGAGGCATAGATGGGACAAGTATAGATGATATC
>NW_026099573.1:14258968-14261498 GCF_025091365.1 Daktulosphaira vitifoliae
TCCTCTATTTGACTATTATTATTATCATCCTCTTTATTTGATTCTTTTTTTAATAGGTTGTCATATGAAAATTTGATCGCATTTATAAATGAATTGTGTTTTTTGTGAATATGTGTGATATGTTTAGTGTTTTTATGGCATACTAAAATTTTTATGCTAGTGTCTTGAAAAGTATAAAGAATTATTTGTTTTATGATAGACCAATCATTTTTATGTAACCCTGATGTTATTTTTGTCATTGCAATGTCAGTGTCATGATGTTTTATCATTTGCATTTTTAAATTTTTTAATGCTAATTCAATATTTATAAATTCTGATTTTTCAAAATAATAATTTTTAGTAATTAAGTAATAAATGACTCTGCCATTGGTAACAATTGGAATAGCATCACCTATTTGGGGTTTTAATTTACGTAATTCAGATGCCATATTCCCATATATTTTACAAATGTCTAAGGTTACGCCCTTACTCATTTTAAGGTCTGCTGATATACAATGTGCAAAAGAATAATTATTATGTACTGAAAATAAATCCATTACTTTTTCTGTAATATTTGTATTTAATTGATTTATATTATTTTTGTTATTAACAAATATAGGTAATGCAATTGAATTTATTGTCATGATTTGTTTGTTAAAGTCAATTATACTATTATTTTTTTCCAAAAAATCATTACCAAGAATAATGAGACATGATAAATTTTTTATTATAAAAACTGTGATGATATAGTCTATAGAGTTTATGTTTAGGATAATAGTAGTTGTACCCAAAATAGTGAGCGGTGTATTATCTGGACCTCCTATTGTTAAATCGCTTTCCTCAGTTATTATATTATGTGGTACTAAAGTGTGTGTAATACAACTAACATTTGATCCAGTGTCAATAGTTATAGGTATATTAATATCATTAAACATAGCAAAGAAATGTAAGGCAATAGGTGTGATATTATCATTTGTTATACAATTAATGTTATTAGTTGCTGAATTAAAAGGTGAACTATTTGTTTCAGCGGTGTTTAACCTTGATTCAAGTTTTTTGGATTCTTAATACAATTAAGAGCTGTGTGACCTAAAATTTCACATAATTGACATTTTATTTTATCTTTAAAAAAACAATTTTCTGATCTATGATTTTCCTTATTACAAATATTACATTTTAAAGTATTTGAATTATCTTGCGAATTAAAATTAGTTTGAAAATTCTTATTATATTTTTGATAATTTTCTNCGAATTAAAATTAGTTTGAAAATTCTTATTATATTTTTGATAATTTTCTCTTTGATTAATTTGTGGTTTATAATTTTGTTGAAAATAATTTTTCGGTTGTGAGATTTTTTGATTATTATTTTTGAGTAATAAGTAATTATTATTAAAGTTATTTTTATATGAGGCATATTGTTTCTGAAATTGATTGTTATTAGAAGAATAATTATTTCTAGATCTATTATTATTTTGGAATTGGTTATTGTTGTAACGCTGAACATTATTGTTAAATCTATCCTTGTTCTGAAATTTATTATTTCTAGATAAAAAATTATTGTTAAATGAGTTGGCGTTATTTTGAAACTGATTATTTTTAGATAAAAAATGATTGTTCGATAAATTGGCATTATTTTGGAATTGATTATTTCTTGTTGTAAAATTATTATATAAATTAGCATTATTTTGAAATTGGTTATTATTAGGTAAAAAGTTAATATATTCATTAATTTGTTCCTGATTTTGTTTTAAAGATAATACTTCTTCATTTAATTTTTTGATTTCATTATTATTATTATGTTTATTTATTTGATTAATTTTTTCATTTATTATTGATTGTTTTATCTCAGACGGGCTTTTAGCTGTCTCTCCAGTGATCATAAATTCTATCATTTCATATTTATGAATATTTCTTTTTAGCTCATCTAAATTACGGTTTTCAAGTATTCCAATATATCTAGCAATATTTGGCTTTAAACCTTTTATTACATTTCGTACTAACTCTTCCTCTGACATGTTTTTGTCAACTCTTTTACATAATGCCTCAATCTCGTTAATAAAAACACTTGTTTGTTCGTCATCTACCTGCTTTCTTCTCTCCAATAATATACGTAACATATCATTTTGCGCAATTGGCTCAAATTCTTCTCTAAATTTTATTTCTAATTCTTTCCACGGTAGATTTTTTGATTCAATGTTATCATAAAATGTTAAGGCTGGGCCTTGTAAAAAAGCTACTAAATATTGCGGTTTATCAATTTCTGACCAATGATTAATTAATGCTGCTCTATTAAACGTTTTTAAGAATGAGTCTACGCGTTCATTTATTCCGCCCGAAAAAGTAGTCGGTTTGAAAAATAAATTTTTGTTCATGTTATAATTATTAATTACTCTAGGTGTATGTATATTTTGATCAGTATCGTTTCCACTATTACTTCCTAATAAATTCTTTGGTAAGAAATACCAAAATAATCTTATTCTTAGGTCTGATATAATACCTGTTGTTCCTAAATTTCTATCCTCAAGTTCTTTTATAAGCTCGATTTTTTTT
>NW_026099573.1:14263648-14274402 GCF_025091365.1 Daktulosphaira vitifoliae
ATATATATAAAAGTGTCAGACCTTCCGGAACACTTTCAAAAGTTACGTTGAAAAAGTTCTACTTTCTATATGCATTTTTTAGATTTGAACCCCCCTCGTATATAGGGAAATGGTCCGATTTAAAAAAAAAGTATGTCGAATGAAAGATCTATATAAATATTACTTTTAATAAAAAAATTGTAATTATCCATACATTTGTCAAAAAGTTATAGCATAATAAAGTTAAAAATGTAAAATACAAAATCGAAAATTTTCACACAAAAATAGCATTCGGTAGCCATTTTCACCATGAAGATAAGATAAAGTCCGAAATTTTTTTTTTTCATGATAAAGCATATTACATTAGCTTTAATTTAAGATATATATAAAAGTGTCAGACCTTCCGGAACATTTTCAAAATTTAAGTTAAAAAAATTAATTTTTTGTGAAAAAGTTGTCATTTTAAATCCCCCCTTGTGGGCAGGTTAAGGGTTAAATTTATGAAAAAAATATACCAAATGAAAGGTAATGATATTATGCATCTATATAAAAAATAATTATATTGATATGTTCATTTTTGAAAAAGTTATGGCACTTTTAAGTAAAAAATAAACGGTAGCACAGTGGGGTCGCGGCATAGTGGAGACATTGCATAGTTGGGTTCAGTATAGATTTAATCTGACAGTGATTAGAATCACTATCATAAGAAACACTTCGATGCAAATCTGTAGATAGTGTTTAATATTAAAAAATTGTTGGATAATTGCAAAAGCAACATCAACTTCTATTAAAATAAAATACAAAACCAATAATTTTCATACAAAAATAGCATATTTTTTCATATTGAAACCTTAGGTAATTTCCTTTCGTTTGATATCATTTTTTTTTGAAAATCTAAAACTTATTCTGCTCACAAAGGAGATTTAAAATAGCAACTTTTTAAAAAAAAATAATTTTTTCAACTTAATTTTTGAAAATGTTCCGGAAATACTGCGTCCCTTAAACATTTATCAAATTAAAGCTTATAAAGTACTATAAAATTAAAAAAAAAAATTTGTTCCGACGATCTATCTTCTATGCGTAAATGGCTACCGTATTCAAAAATATGCTATTTTAACAAATTTTTTTTTTTTAAATTAAACACTATCTACAGATTTGCATCGAAGCGTTTTTTATGATAGTGATTTTAATCACTGTCAGATATCATCTATACTGGACCCAACTATGCCACGACCCCATTGTGCCGCCACCCCACTGTCCTGGTTGTTTTTTTCTCCTAATTTAGTTAAAAATGTATCATTTACATGAAATTACAATAGTTATTTTTTTTGGATGATGTTTTTTAGAAAATTTCTAATACTATTACTAATACCATAAAAATATTTAAGTGACTTTACGTAATTTTTTATCTTGCAAGATCACCGTCTTCCCCACTTAAAAGTGATTTTAATCACTGTCAAATATCATCATATTTGATCCAACTATGCCACGTCACCACTATGCCGCGACCCCCCTGTACTGGGTTTTTTTTTAATGTCAATTTCAAAAGTTAAGCTAAAATTTATGGTAATAAATGAATTTTTTGGCTACGATGCGAAGCTGAGAAGGTTTCGATTTTCCCATGATGTGTTTTTTTTTCTTTCAACAATACGTCAAAAGATCACAAATCGTATCTAGTTAAAGACATTACCTTCAAAAATTGAAAAAATTTCCCTTGTTCCCCGTAAATGGGGGAAATCTCAAAAAAAATTACAAATTTAAAAATCGCTAATTTTTTCAATTTTTTTTTACTTAAAACTGCCATAACTTTTTCAAAATTCAATATAATTTTTTTTTATAGATACATTATGTCCTTACCTATCATTTGATATATATATTTTTATATATCTGACCCTTAACCTGCCAACTTTATTCACAAAAAATTAACTTTTTCAACTTAATTACATATTCTAAAAGCTTATAAAATTCTCTATAATATAATATCAAATGCTAAGTTGATAAATCAGTGGTCGCTCTCAATCATCCGAATTGGTACGGCGGTGTTTATGATAGTAGTGTATTTATGCTTCCACCAGGCGTCAGATCTTTGTTTTGTATACGACCGGTGAATGGGTTTAATGTATGCTTTTTGGTATTATGTTTCTACATCTATCGATAAGAAAAAGCTTTATACTGTATAATATATTGGTAGCTGAAATTTGTTAGTGATAAGAAGTTGGTGGATTAGGAATTCGTAGCTTCATGCACATTCAAAAATCATAGCATAGATTAAATACACATAGATAAACCACGGCATTCAGACAATTGGCAACCGATTTTTTGTAAATTTATACCCGTAAAGATAGCGCTACATAACCTCTCGAGAAATATTAAATATTTAATAATAAGTTATTATTAATAACTGTCCAGTTTGTTGATATTCAAGTAATAGCCGCGATTATTGATATACGGCTAACACCATTAGCGCAAATTAAGATAAGAAACAGTTGTTACCAAAAGGCGATTGCTTATTTGATTAAAATGAAACTTTTCGTTTTAAATACGAATTCGATATAATGTGTATTTTTTATTGTATTAATATTAATTTAAATTTGACTATTATTTGATTTTTTTAATTTTCTCTTAGTGTTGAGAATCTTAACTTATTACATACAACTTTCTCGTTACCGATTTGTCCACTGTCAAGATTTTTATATTATTTGATGTTTAATTTCTTAACTTACCAGTATCAAGTCTAAGTGAAATATTTATTAATTATATTTAATGTATTTAATCTATGATCACAATTTCAATTTAAATAAATATTTAATTTTCGATATTGATAACACTTTATCAGTGTATAACAATAAATGTTAAAAAAAATTAATTTGAATACTAAATAATTAAAAAAAAAATTTAACTATGGTATGACTATTGCATTTACTTTTAATGGATTTTAATATTTCTATTGACCTAGTTGCATGGTACTCTAATTATAAGTAAAGATAAAAACACCCTACGGCCCTGTAAAACACCCCAATAAGGTCCCAATATATGCACCCTTTTGTATAAGTCCGTGTTATATATTTGTCCGTTGTTACGGCACTCATTCTAAGTTCAGTTGGCAACCGTGTGCCGGGCTACAAAAATATTGATATCAATTGTCTCGCTTTTTATTTTGTTCTATACTTCTGGATCTGAAAATGATAGTGGTGCTAAGATTTTTGATAGGCAATGGGCAATGAAATTAAACTCATTTTGGTAAAAATTGTCTTATTTGCCTTTAATAATGTATATTACTAAATAGCCACCACAGAAGATTATATCCTATCAACTAGTCGACGTTTGCATTATATGTTACCGTTTAAGTTTATCAAAAACAACTCGTTTTTTGCATTTATATTTGCCACCTGCGAAATCGATACATTACAAAAATCCGATTTAGGTATTTGTTAATTATGTATAAATGGATCCGTTTTCATCTAATCCAGCTTTACTACTTTTAAGTGAGTACTTTTATAATTAGTGTTATAAATTTTATTTGGCGTTATAATTATATTTTACTGGTTTTACGGTATTTTTAATAAACAATAACTGAAAAGTTTGTATTATTTCTTTTATACTATAAAATTTATTACTAAAATATTTCCTATAAAAGGTAGGTCACCATCAAATTTTTAATGACATATTATACATACATATGTATGATAAATATAAGAATATTATCCTAATTTTAAAATATAAATTCAAAAATTTTCTTGTAATTTTATTGTTAAATAATTAATAATATTAATTTTTATAAAAAGTATTCAATAGTTATTTATGTACAAAAAAATTTTTGTTGCTATTGATGAATTATTTTAACACTTGAATTAGGCTTATTAGTTTTTAAGTATAAATTAGATAATTTTAATATTTTTTTGTTTAGTTTAGATCATTTAGTTATTGAAAATAGGTTAGCAGTATAAAAAGATCAAAAATTAGTTATATTTTTATAAATTTTAGGTTAAAAACAACATATTATCTGATAATAACAAACAATTAAACTTTTCTATTCAAAGTTATTTAAAAAATTAAAAATTTTTTTTTTTTAAACGATTTTTATTATTTATTATACATATTTATTTTTTACTAGAAGTCTACTATTTAATCTAAAAATGCTGATCACAAAACCCTTGATTGACATTTAAGGAGCGATAAATGCACTAAAGTCATTATTTGCCTCTGATTACAAACCTCTATTAAAATTAACTTAGTTTATCAATATCTTAATACTCTTTAAATATGCCTTGTTCAAGAAATGAACAATTACTAATATAAAAGTTTATTAAATTNAAAAAAATATTATCTATAATAAGCAATGAAATAAAATCTTCTAATATTGAGGATACTTTTTATTAGCATTTAAATAAATTCGTTAATATTCAGTGTTTTCTTTTTTAATTTGCTACAGTTATTGGTAGGGTTTCCTACACTTACATTTTGTAATGTAGGAAATATTTTCATGAGTATTTATTGCAATGTTATAGAGTATTACTTCTCCATTCAATTAAAATGTATACTCATCAAATAAGTAACCTTTTTTTTTTGGAGGAATTAGCAAGGAAAAAAGGTTTTATACACAAAAAAAACTATTGTCTTGTTGTTTGTAAGTTGGTTTATTCTATACTTAATTAATTATTTTGTTTTGACTGGAGTGACTACAGCCAAAAGTATTTTTACAGGGTGGATTTCCAGTCAAAATCTGCCCTAGAACCCTAAAAAAATTATATGACTTTAAAATTCCTTGGGGATATGAAAAATTTTTTTTTGTCTAACTCAAACTGGAAAATGTCATATGTACATCTCTGCTAATAACTATAACTATTTATCATAATTGTGATAATTCAAGACCCAATACATATGAAGTAAAATATGTTATATTGTGTTATGACATAGGAAACATTAATTAATAATAATTAATGTATACAAGATATTTCATTTATCATGAACTACTTATATAATTGAAAAATAAAAATAACATTGACCATGTTTTTATTGGTTTTGTTTAGTTCCATATTTTTCTCAATTTATCAGTTATGAAGTACTTTTTTGTGTTCATCTCTTATATTATATAAGGGTTTATGATATAAATATAAATAATATAAATAAGAATATATAGAAACTTTATATATATTCTATGTCTACATATTTTAGCATAATTTTTTATATTAACTTCGTATTCTATTACAATGTCTGGTTATTTTATACTAAGCCAAAACTGATGTGTGTAATGTAAACTTTTGACTAAAATTTAATAGATATTGCACACTCTTCAATAGAAATCTATATACCTTTTAAATGGAGAAGTTTGTTAATGTTCATAAAGTACTCAATATTGAGTTTAAAGAAGTAGCTTGTCTATTTTTAATTTAGGTGGTTAGATCATAAAAAATGTATACAAATGTGTTACAAAAAGTTATAAATGTTTAGGAACTAGTGTTTTATGTAATTTATAATGTGACTGGTGGCCTTTCTAGAACATTGTTATTGAATTGAGTTATTACTGTTTAAATTATAAAAAAATTATTTAGCACATTTTATTTTAGTCATGGTATACATTACCCAGTCTATATGTTCAATTATTTCACATGACACACAAAAATCAGGCAATGTATGCATTGCTCTATTATTTACTTTGTAACATATATACTATATACCAATAGTGTAATCCAAGATCTTCATTTCAAATTTTGTATTGCTTTATAGATTAATGGTAATTCAACATTTTGTAACCCTATAAAATAATGATATTTCAGATTTAAATACTTATCGTTGATTTATAAGAGCTCAGTTTTTTTCATATCTTAATTTAATTTCTCCAAAAACTTTATTTATCCCTGTTGTATGGTATTAATATTGTACATTATAGTATTAGCTGTTAATGTATATGGACATGCATATATTATCATTATAGTTGTGCTCATTGACTTTTCTTGTTTGTGCGTAAAATTATTATTATTATTACTTATTATTTATTTTTTTTAAGTACAATGTCAAATAAAACGCCTACTAAAAAAATTGGTTGTATTAACTTACAAAGTTCAAGTTCTGATTATTCAATAAATGACTTATCAAAGTAGAGGTAGCTTCAAAAACTGACTCAAAAATAAATGCAATATCACAAAAAATGGATTCTATTATTGACGTTAATTTTCTATACTTAAAATAGCTATTAATGATTTGGTTAATTCATTAACTGAATTAAGAGAATAAAACTTATTGTTACGATCTGAGATAACTATTTTGTATGATTGCATGTAAAAGTTTAAATTGTTTTCCAGTAAGACAAATTAAAGTTTAAGAATCTCAGGATTGGTAAGCTCATACTATAAATGTTTACCTTTATTTGGCAAAAATCTTTCTAACTTCTTTGAACATATAATATAACATATTTTTAGGCTTCTTAATATTGTTGTATTATTTGTATTCATTGCCTACTAAGTATATACATTCTAAAAATAAATAAAAATCTTAACTTGATTTCATCAAAAATTTTATTTACCTTTTTTATATGGTATTAATATTCATTAATATCAATATACATAATTAATATAATTATGTATTATACATAATTCTTAATATAAGTTTATTGATTAATTAAGTATAAAATTTTTTTTAGTCGGATTTTAGTGGACGTGTGGTAAATAATGATCACTTTTTGTACTGGGGTGATGTTACAAAAACTTCTGAAGAAGGAATTGATTTTACATTCCAAGTTATTGAGCAAACTGAGTTTATTGATGATTCTTCTTTTCAACCATTTAAAGGTAAATTTTGTAAAAGCACTAAGTATTTATTTTAAAAAAAAATTTTATCTCAAATTTATTATTTTTAAATTTAGGAGGAAAAATGGAACCCTATGTTAAAAGATGTGCAGGTACAAAACTCACTTCGGCTGAAAAACTAATGTACATATGTAAAAATCAATTAGGTATTTATTTTTTGAATAAATAATATTTATTATGTAAAAAAATGAATTACTTATGTTATTAAATCATGGTTTTGAACTTCAGAACAAGATTAATGTAAGTCTAAAANCATGGTTTTGAACTTCAGAACAAGATTAATGTAAGTCTAAAAATAACAATTTACCAGTCTATTGTAGTTTTATGGCTAAGTCTAAACTATTTGTTGTTATATAATAATTTCCAGTTGTATAATTTATAAACAATTGAAATTTTAAACTAAACTGACATAAATTGATAGTAAAATTAACATAATTATAATTTTACTATTTATTTAATTTCCTAATGATTATATATATTATATATATCACAAATACTATAAAATTATATTATTTATTACTTTTATTATATTTTACATGCTATCTCCTCTATCAAAATTATAAATTTTGTAATAAGAAAAATTAACTTTTTTTAGTATTATTTCCTTTAAAATTTGGTAAATATTACTTGCATTACTCTATTTTTGAGGTATAGATAAGATATATAGTATATTAATGCTAAAACAATTTTTTTAATTGATATTCAATACTTTAAAATTAGGCATTGAAAAAGAATATGAACAAAAAGTATTACCTGATGGTAAATTTAATGTTGATGGTTTTTTGTGTGTATTTGATGTCAGTGTAGTACCTAGTCGTAGTATAGAAAAACAATTAGAAGCTGTGACAAATATATTACTGAATATAATAAAAACAAAAAAACCTGTGGTTATAGTAACTACAAAAAATGATGAATTTAATGAAGCTTATGTTAAAGAAGTAGAAAAACTTGCAGCACGCAAAGAATTCAAAGGGGCCATTCCAATAATTGAAACTTCAGCTCATCAAAATATAAATGTTGATACTGCATTTATTGCACTTGCTCATCTTATTGATCGATTTAAAGGTCGAACAAAAATAGTACCTTATTTAGAAGCAGTTCGCATGCGAAAAGAACTATTAGATAGCACTACTGATGCATATCAAACATTGATTCATTCACAAGTAATAAAATTTTATTGTAATAATGAATTAATATATTGATAAAATTTATAAATTAATCAGTAAAATTAAAAAAGAAAAAGTATTTAATTTTAATGAATTAATTTTTTTCCTTAAATAAGGTAACTGATTATCGTGCTTTATGGAGCCAAACTTCAAAAAAATTAATGAAGTATGATGAATATGTGAAATATAAAGAAATTTTTGGGTCAGATAAAGCTCAACGAATTTTTAGGCGACATGTTAAAATGTTAAAAGATGAACAAGTATCTAAAAGAGTTCAAAATTATATGGAAATGTTGCCTGATATTTTACAAGAATTAGTACCTGAGATTTCTACGCTGAAAGATGGGTAAATTATCACAAAGGATATTCTTATGTTACTTTTAGGATAGTTGTATTTTTTGTTTAATAATTGTTGTTTCATTTAACAACGAATAAATTTTCAAATATTTGTTGTTTATAATTTAAATATATANATATTTGTTGCTTATAATTTAAATATACAGAGTAATTTATTTACTATGAACTACTTATATAATTGAAAAATAAAAATAGTATTAATCATGTTTTTATTGGTTCTGTTTAGTTCCATATTTTTCTCAATTTATCAGTCATGAAGTATTTTTTATGTTCATCCTTATAGTATATAAGGGTGTCAACTTGTTTTTTCAAATACATTATTAACTATCCTATTTAATGGATAATCTAATTAATGAAATTAACTGGTTGATAACATCTTTGAACCAGTATTTCAGAAGTTACAATAATTTTAAATAAAGGCTAAGGGTGAGACACAACATTGTTATTTTTATGATTAGTAATTTTCTGGCCTTACTTTTCCTTCCTCTTAGGTATAAAAATATTTATAACTTCTGAAATACTTGACCAAAAGTTCAGTATTACTCATAAAATTAATCTGATATTGGAAATAAAATTTTGATTTTTTTAGTTACATATACTTCTTGATTTATTTATTTCAAATAGCCCCATTTACATAATTAACTAGCTTATTTGATAGATAATGATTGAATTAAAATTATGTATGATGCCTTTTGAAAAAATAAACTTGACACTTTTATAAATCATAAGGAATGATTCTAAAATATAATTATTAGTTGACAAATCAAAGAATATATTGTTGCTTAAGAAGCAACACTACATCATTTTTGTCAGTTTTGAAAAAGAGCAAAAAACAATTTTATATTAAATTTATAGTATTTGTCATGATTTTTTTACTATTTCATTAATGTGTTATCTATTGATTTTATAAAAAAATTAAATCCATTATTTGATTCCTTGTGAAATTTTACATAAAACAGTGTTGTTAATTCATTCGACCAATAGGTGGGATAGGTGGGATTGCTTTTTAAGCTACGGCATGTAACTAAAAAAAGCAAAAAGTTTTTTTTAATAATGTATTTATTTTGAGAGTAATGGAGTTGATTATGATAAACTGATCACTCTGTATATTTTGTCATTTAAAAATGTTTATATGATTTAGATTATTCGATTAATTAAGTGTTTCAGGATAAAAAATTACTCTGTAGATATTTAAATCTATTGTATTTTATATGTGATTACAGGGATTGGCCAACTGTTCAAAAGCATATTAAGGAGCATCCTGAATTTAACAATTATTTTTATAAATGTCCAGATGATATTCCATGGACAGAATGTGAATTAGAAATGAAGGAAAAAGGTAGTGAAAGAGATGATAGAAGAATTCCTTGTGATGTTTTAGAAACTGGTGAAGCTGAATCTGTGTTTAAAAATCATGCTAATCATTTACAGTTGGAAAAAAATAGAAAAGAGTGAGTTTGTTTTTTATAAAAAAAAAAAATAATTACTTATAACTACTTATTATTAGTTTAAAAAGGTTTCAAAATTTTTAACCATTTTTTTCATATCAATATAATAAGAAAGAAAGTAATCTATATTCTAAAATATACAATTTCTTACTTAGAATAATTCATGTAAGCTTAAACACATTAACTGTCAAAAGTTTACAAATATCTTTTCAATATCTATTTAATGATTTATTGCATCATTATTTTATCGTTATTATTAATATAATATTTATTTTAAATGATTTTTTCAATTTTTGCAATTTATGTACCATTTTAAAATTTAATTGTTATTTATTTTTATACTGTTGGGAAATTTTATTTTAATTAAAAATAGCTTGACATATGTTAAGCCTAATAACATGTAAAAATTTCTATCTTCATACAAAAATATATTTATAAATTAAAATATGATATTCTTCAAACTTTTTGATAATTATGTTAATATGTGTTATTAAATATCAAGTTCGGTGATTGTTGTTGTAATGAATGTGTTTTTTTAATAATAACCTGAATACTTGAATTAAATATATAAAACAATTTAACCCAATTTTTTAATGGATTGTTATTAGGATTTTGGCGATAAACAAATTTTTAGTTTTAGAGTTTTTGACATTTTCATAATGTTATACATGTATAGTCAAATATACTGTACTAAATTATAAAAAGAGTTTTTCATTAATTATTATTAGACGTCCCTCTATTTTTGATACCATTTTTTAGCTTCGATGCGAAGCTGAGAAGGTATTGGTTTTACTAAGATGTGTTTTTTTTTTTTTTTTTGTGTCTCTTACCACTTTTTCTCAGCTCTCACCGAACCGATTTCTTTCAACGATACGTCAAACGATCACAAATTGTATCTAGTCGAAGACATTACCCTTCAAAATTGAAAAAATTTCCCTCGTTCCCCGTAAATGGGGGAAACCTCCAAAAAAATTACAAATTTAAAAATCGCTAATTTT
>NW_026099573.1:14274722-14275283 GCF_025091365.1 Daktulosphaira vitifoliae
TATCAATATAATTCTTTTTTATATAGATGCATAATATCATTACCTTTCATTTGGTATATTTTTTTCATAAATTTAACCCTTAACCTGCCCACAAGGGGGGATTTAAAATGACAACTTTTTCACAAAAAATTAATTTTTTTAACTTAAATTTTGAAAATGTTCCGGAAGGTCTGACACTTTTATATATATCTTAAATTAAAGCTAATGTAATATGCTTTAACATGGAAAAAAAAAATTTCGGACTTTATCTTATCTTCATGGTGAAAATGGCTACCGAATGCTAATTTTGTGTGAAAATTTTCAATTTTGTATTTTTCATTTTTAACTTTATTATGCTATAACTTTTTGAAAAATGTATGGATCATTACAATTTTTTTATGAGAAGTAGTATTTATATAGATCTTTCATTCGACATACTGTTTTTTTAAATCGGACCATTTCCCTAAATACAGGGGGGATTCAAAACATAAAAATGCATATAGAAAGTAGAACTTTTTCAACGTAACTTTTGAAAGTGTTCCGGAAGGTCTGACACTTTTATATATATCTTAAATTAAAGCT